>NC_068341.1:39946727-40044581 GCF_014633365.1 Diospyros lotus | reverse complement strand
ATAACAAATTATAATTACATCTTGCAAACATGGGTAAAGACTAATTTAAGGTAAGCTATCAATTTTTAATAATTACACTTTACTCTTGACACTTAGCCTTACGATTAACAAACAACCACTAAATTTTTTAAAATATTCAAAATGTCCTCTTTACTTATTTACCCTATCTCCCCATTTATTTCTTTTTTTTTTTTATCCTTAATTATTCTTTTGTACCATTAATAAGAGTTAATTACACCAATAATCACTCAATTTTACATTTTATTACTGTTTGCTCATTGAACTTTGAAATATTACTTATTAGTCATTAATATTTTAAAAGAATTACTATTTAGTCACTGAATTTTAAAATGTTATCTATTAGTCATTAATATTTCAAAATTGTTTCTCATCCATTATTTATGAACTTAAAATTTAATGACTAACTAGTGACGAGTGGGAAATAATTTTAAAATATTAATGATTAATAGGTAATATTTTAAAATTTAGTGATTAAACAGTAACTGTTTTGAAATATTAGTGACTAATAAGTAATATTTTAAAATTCAATAATTAAATAGTAACCGAATATAAAGTTAAGTGGTTATTGATATAATTAATTCCGGTGACAATAATTGTAGTTTCAACATCTCCCCTTCTGTCTCCATCCTTGATGATTGGGGCCTGGATTTGCCACGTGGACAAACAGGTGACTTGCACGTGCTGGGTGCACGGGCACCGCCACGGCCCGGGCTTCTCCGATTTGTGCATCTCTCGGACACCATTCCAGTGCTCCCAAACTCGGGAAATCGGAGCTGACTGGGCCGCCGGGACTGGTAACTCAGCCCCTGACGGCAGGACGACGACAACGATGATGACAAGGCCTCTCAAGTCTTCCACCAAGCGACCCGCCCTCCTCCACCTCGTCTGCGCCGCCGCCGTTTTCTCCCTCATCGTTTTCGCCATTCAGTCCTACCTTTTCACTGGTTTCTTACCCCTTTCATCTCAAACCCTAGCCTTATTCGTCGCGGTTCCTGCTCAACTACACTTGAGTACGCTGATTATTTGTGTGTACGCCTAATTGCAGGCACCAGGAAACTCGATCTGAGCAGAAAAGAAGAAGTCCGGATCTTGTCTGATTTTCAGTCCAGTGTCCAGCAATGCGTGGTTAGTAGCTTTACATTTTTTATCTTACATTTCGCGCACGCATAAAATTGATTCATTAGCTTTACAGTTAGTGTGGTATGGATGGATGGATGTGAATTATATTTGATCTGTGTTATTGAAGATTTTCTAGCGTAGGGCAGTGGATCGGGTAGCTTTCTCAGTGCAATTGCTTGCTTCTAGTTAGCATATGCTTTAGTATGTTACTGTGTTTTCAGAATGCTCCTCTAAAGGGCTAGGTTTTCCCGCGGACCTTTGAATTATGTTTATTATTTCAATCTTCTCTGGCTAGTTAGAGATTCATGGTTCCAGTGCAGTTTAATTTTGGGAAGGAGTATTTCTTTGTTGATGTTGTTTCTGCTTGAACGCACTTGAATTACAGGAAGCTACATTTGCTAGTTATTGTTGTAGTTAGGTTGTCAATTTGCAATTTGTCAAAAATGTTTATCAAGCATTATCAGTTGAGATGAAGACAAAATGCCACCGGCTTCATGCTAGGGTGCTTCCAGTTCAGATGTGCCAGTGCGATCTTTTTCTTCTTTTGGTTTCCAACTTATGAGTTATTTGTGCAGATTAGATTATTGATCTTCCACTGACCTTCCAATTTGCTTTTAGGCAAACCGAGGGCTTGGACTTACAGCACATATAATTGACCACTGTAAATTGATTCTTAAGTTTCCTGAAGGCACTAACAGCACTTGGGTCTGCTTCTTCTTCCTGTTGCTTCCCCTCTCTCCCCTTTGTCCTTTATGCATTTTTTGTCAATTGCTTACTGATTATTTTTGTCCCTTCCTGCAGTACAATGAACAATTTAAAATCTATGAACCCTTGGAGTACCATTACGATGTTTGTGAGGCAATTCTGTTGTGGGAACAGGTTGGTGATTGTAGTTGTTCTTGTTGATAGTTATTTTAAATTATAAAACATAAATTGAGATTTTCTGAAATGCAGTACCGTAATATGACTACAGTGTTGACAAGAGAATACCTAGATGTGCGGCCTGATGGGTGGTTAGACTATGCAGCAAAACGGGTAGCACAGTTGTATGACATTTAATTTTTTGTTTTACTGAAGTTTATTGCTTCTCTGTACTTGCAGTGAACAATTCACTCACCAAAAATGAAAATAAATATAAAAAGATACCTGTGTTGAATAATTTGGATATGATGAGGTGAATGCTTCTTTGTAGAGGTGCGGACAAATGCTACAATCACTCTCTTTGTGAGGAGCACCTTAACTTAATTTTGCCAGCAAAGCCGCCCTTTCACCCACGACAGTTTGAGAGATGTGCAGTTGTTGGAAATTCAGGAGATCTCTTAAAGACAGAGTTTGGAGAAGAAATTGACAGTCATGATGCTGTGATACGAGATAATGAGGCCCCTGTTAATAAGGTAAAGTTGATAAGTACTGCTATTTCTAATTATTTTCAAAAGTTTTTTGTTGCCTTTTGAGATGGATTAACCAACTAACTTTGAACATTTGGGCAAAAGCTTTTGTTTGTATCACCTATCTAGATGCTTAGTAAACTTGTCTATTGAGTATTTCGAATTAAGATCTTCTATCTGTAAATGTGACCATGCTTATTTATTAAAAAAACATTAAACAAGAATATACCATAACACAGTATCTCTTTCATATTATATGCTTCTCCTTTGTTTTTTGGTTCTAGGTAGTAGTTTGTTGTGGAATCACTTGTTACTCCCGCTGTTATTTCTTTGCAGAAATTTGCCAAGTATGTTGGTTTGAAGAGGGATTTTCGCTTAGTAGTGAGAGGTGCTGCTCGTAACATGGTTAAAATTCTCAATGGATCCGGTAAGTTTATATATTGTGTTTCTTCACTTTCCTTCCTTCCCTTCATTCCCTCCTTATATTTGTTAAGAGAGAAGTCCTTTTTTCCCTGTTTAGTTTTCAGAAAACTATTATAAAAAAAAAAAGTTTTCAGAAAACTCAGCTCAATGGTAGGATCATTTTCATTTGCATTTGTTAAGAACCACAGTAATACATATAACTCAAATATGATGGTATGATACTTTTCAAAAAATAAGATATTGCATGGCATGAGCATTTTAAGAAAGAAATGCATATAGTAACACAAAAAAATTCCAAATTCTACATTTATAAACGAAAATTGAACAAGGGAAAATCATAATATCTATTATGGAGAGAGCTTTTATCATAAACACAATCAAAATTTTGGTTTTAGATTTTCTAAAACTAATCTAAAAGAAGAGGAATTAGTAGGTGCAAATCTATATTTTTTTATTTAATGACTATATTCTATGTCATTTCTTCGAATTTGCAAATGCAATCTATTTGTGTCTTAAGGGATGGGCTTGTGCATTATCGCAATTGACACTCGTATTTCCCTGAATCTATATATTATCTACCTTCTAAATAAATAAAAATTATTGGACATGTTTTTATGGTTGTTCAAGGTGCTCAGCACATGTCAGCATTTGATATAGACAGGAAACCGTTTAGGGAGTGTTCATGTTTCTTCAGTCTTTGTAACACTTTTATTTTTACATACAGTATTCTGTGCCTCCTATGCTGTCTACTAGAAACAATAATGGTTTGTCACAAGTATGTATGTTAATGGTTTACCTTAAGCAAGATAAAGAAAAAGAACTCTTAGACTGTAGCAACAAGTGGTTTTTTTTTACATTGAAAGATAGACAAAGACCCCATCTAAACACAATCTTTGGCTTCTAAAGTAAGGCAAAAGTGATGTCAAAATTTGCTTTTATTTATTTAAGTACAAAAGAAGGAAATGAAGACCGAAGAAAACTTGAGAAACCCTTAAAGTTTTCTTTGACATATGATATAATGGCCTTATAGAGGATATAGCCATGGATAAAAATGGTTGGATGTCTAGAATTCGTGTAGCCAACCCCACCTAAGGGATCAAAGCTTGTGATTGTTGTTGTATTGGAGTCAATCTTCGATAAATTTCAAATCTACAAGGTCACGGGCTTGGTTTTGAGAACTGTTTTTTGCTTAATGTATGTTGCTTTTCTCTCTTTAAGAGGTGACCGCTTTTCATAGTGGTGAATAAAGAGAATCATTATGGCTTCAAAATTTTCTCGACAATTTTCATTCACTTGTTTCCAACAAATGATGAAAAATATATAACTTATATTTATAATTAACCATATTTATTTTTTAAGACGTAATAGGCTAAATAATAGACATATATACACTTGAGCTGATAATTACTGTATTTATTTTAACTGTTACGATATAGAGGAAATAACATAGAAATTGTCTTGGTCATAAAAATGTCATGAGTTAGAGTTTATAACTAGGTCCATAAAAAGATGATTTGATTTGGTTTGGCTACATCTCATGTTCAATGTTGCATCATTTGTCATGTGGAGCATGTAATTATTCCATTTTTTTAGTTTAGAGACAAAATTAAGCAAGAGATTTTTAGATATCTTAATTGCCAGGGATGGTAATTAACACTACCCCTTGGGTACTTTCCAAAACCCTCCCTTGATGGGGAACATGAATTAGACATGTTCTCACAAACTCAAAACTTAACCTAGTTATGGCATCTCTTGCCTCTTACGCTCTCCACTGACAAACCAATGTGGTATTTTTTATTACTTAATGTATTCAAAAAATCTAAGATATTGCAATTTTTTGTTTTTAGCTTTTTGCTTGCATTAGTGTCGAATTCCGTTGTTATCAAATCATTGTAAAGTTATTTACACTATGAATAGGAATTGTTAGAATGAAATATATCAAGTATATAGGTACCCATTGTTGTACGTGCATCGGGATTGGGGGGGGGTTAAACAAAATGCTTTTTGGGAAATATCTAAATTTCCCATTTCCATCCCTCTGCGTTCATGCATTTGTATTACATGTGGAAATATCTAAATTGACAGCTTAAACTGCAACAAAATCTGGAAATCGAGGTACAAGCCCCTTGTCATCTATTTAAATTGCAAACATGAATTGAGCCATAGACATGGCTGTTGTGTAATAGACATGGGATCCTGGACCTACTGAAGGAAACATGGCCTATGTTCTCTGAATTATTTTCGGTTAGCAAATATTTTATTAGTGGGCTGTTTTTACTCCAAAATGCTTTGCATTGCTATTTAGGTGATTTTTGAGGAATCTGAATTAACATAGATGCAATATCTAATTTGAAAGTAGCATTTTATATTATGTTTGAGTTGCTCACTAGAGAAATTATTAGTTTTAAGTAAACAATGTAATAAATATGATAACTCTCCCCCAAAAAAGAAATAAATAAATCAATATTAAGAGATGACTACCATGGGATCATCAACTTTCCTAGCAAAACAATAATCGTTGCACAGAAACCTTAATGGCCATATCCTCCTCTTTGTTTTCTTCTCTATAGAAGTAAAAATTTCTATTTTAGAAAATGAGGAAGACATGGCTAGTGGTGCTCAAAAGTTCCAAGTGAGAAAACTAGAAAAATATTAGCCTAACCTAAGATAAATTTGATGCTAATGGTATAAATAAAGCAAAGTGGTGAAGCCCATCAAACATACCACATGGCAATATAAATCAAGTGAGCATCAATACCATCCAATTGCTGGTAACACACAACATGAACCTATAACAGCAGAATGCCATAAAAATCCAATACCCAATTCCACCGCAGATTTGATTCATAACTGAAAACCCTACCACCATGATGTCTTCCACCATAGCAACATTTAGGTTGTAAAAATTGGGATCTTGTATTTTATCTTTGGAGGAATGATCCTACAAAATGAAAATTAAAATCTTGTACAATTATATGTGAACATATTGTTTTGTAAACCGTAAGAGTTAATTGATTGATCTTGATTATTCTCATTCGTTGATAAGTCAAAGTGTACACTGCTAAGAGCTGAGTGTGTGTTTTCTGGTTAGGTAAGAGCTTAGTTATTTAACCTCACAAAATTTAGACTTTGATTTGTAATGAGTGATATTGTAAGATTCAAACATTAGAACTAATAACTGTAACAATGTCATCTTATGCTCGATCTAATTTAGTGGGTTCCAACTGCACTAACATACTTGTTGAATAGTATAATTGAGGGTATTAATGTAATTAGTGTATAATACACCACTGATATATATACTCATGTTAAAAAAATAAGAGAGAATATATACACACAATATTTTATTCTTTCTACATGGTATCAGAGCCACCCTAAACCACGGCTGCCGCCATTGTCACCAGCTCCTGTCCCTGCCAGTGTTTGGTGCAACCTCCATTGTTGCTAGTTGCCATCGCCAATTGCGTGACATTTCTTCTTTGTGTGAAGCTTTCAAGTTGTGATTTGGTGTTTGCCACTTCCATACTTGACCATTTGGTATTCGTCACAGCCAGAACTGGTGACTTATCCTTCACATTTTCCTCTTCCCAACGGCAATTCACAATTGGCCTGTTTCAGTTCGCGATTTTAGTTTGCGAGATTAGCCCCTCCTTGGTTCGAGATTTCAGATCTGGGTGATTAGGTCTCACTTCAGATTCAGTTTGGGACATTGCTAATTAGGATTTTGATTTGCTTGCTGATTGTTAGTACTCCTTCAGATCTGGTTAGGTTTTGTGTCTGGTGTTCAGATTGTTAACTTTGCTATCATGTCCTCGTCCACCATACAGTCTTCTTCAACTTCTAGTACAAGCACATCAATGAACATTCCCATTCCCCATTTCTCTGATGCACAAGTTATTACAACTGAGAAGTTAAATGGAAAAAACTACTCTGCTTGGTCTGCAGCTGTGGGAAATCTGGTTTCTTGATCATGGGATTGAGGATTGCTTAACAATGTCCATCTCGACTATTCCCAAGGGTAATAAACCTACTTGGCAAAATGTGGATGCACAATTATTATGTTTGGTTTGGCAGACTATTGGTCCTATTTTGATGCCCATTTTCGACCTTTTTGTGAATGTAGTGCTCTATGGACCCATGGCTGCGAATTGTATATAGGAGTGACATAACTCGTATTATGATGTGATTGGTGCTCTGTTTAGGCTACAACATAATGATTTAGATATAACCACCTATTTGGGATAGCCCCAGGCTTCCATTACTAATTTCAATGAATTGATGCCTTTTGAGACAGATGTGAAAAAGCAACGAGCAATGAGATCAATTTTTTGTCGTTCTCTATCTTCATGGGAGTCAACTAGAACTTGAACTAGTTAAAACACAGATTCTATGCAGTGCCTCTCTTTCGCCCTTAACGGAGGTATTTGCTAGACTACTTCTAGCCTCTTCTCTTATTGTTGATCATGGCACTTCTCTACTTGGGTATCACTCTGCTCTTGCCACTGCCTAGACTAGTTCTCATCTTAGTTGTGAGGATAATTCAAGTGGATGTTGGGGTGGTGGTGGGTGTGGTTGGATCTAGTTTACCTATTGTAATCATATTGGTCATTCTCATGAGACTTGTTATCACTGACGTGGCCACCCACCTTAGGCCACGAAGACTGTTCACATTGTTTTTGGTTCTTCAGAGGATCAAGAGGCTATCACCCCTAGTGATTCTTTACCAATGACTATCTCTAAGGGAGAGTATGCTTGGTTCCTCTAGTCTTGGGTAGCATAACAAGCCATTTCACCTGTTGCATCCTTTGCTCACATTGGTACCGACAACTCCTTTGTTTGTCCTAGTAACCCAATTGCTTGTTTTAACTTGTCCTCATCTTGTATTGGACCATTAATATTTGACTCAAGTGTCGCCAATCACATGTCTGGTAATAGTTCTCTCTTCTCCCATATCCAAAACTTTAAGGTCTCTACCTACTATTACATTGGTTGATGGCTCTCATGCCTCAATTAAGGGTATCGACATTACGGAACCCCTTCCTACTTTACCTTTGTCCTCTATTTTACATTTACCATAGTGTCCCTTTAATTTACCTTTTGTTAGTTAATTCACTCATAATCTTCATTGTTCCATAACCTTTTTGTCTAATTCTGTTCTTGTTTACTATTGGAGGACCTAGATGGACGATTGGCATGGGGCATGAGTCTTAGGGCCTCTATTATCTGTCTCACCCTACTTTGTCAATAGTTTACACGACTACTGCTTCACTACTATAGGTCCAATGTCGATTAGGGCACCCATCTCTGCCAAGCCTCAAGAAGATGGTTCCTAGTCTATCTCGTCTTCATACCTTCCTCTTCCTACCTTAGAGTGTGAGTCTTGTTAACTTGGGAAACATAGCCATAGTTGGGAATAAATGTGTTAGTTTTCCTTTTTTCATTGTCCATTCAAATGTTTGGGGTCCCAGTTGTGTTAGTTCAAAACAAGGTTTTCATTATTTTGTAACCTTTATTGATGATTTTTCCAAACTATACGGTTGTTATTTAATGAAAAATCATTTAGATTGTTTTTGTCTTCACTACATTTTGCGTAGAAATTCAAACTCAGTTTAATGTGTCTATCCATGTTCTTCGTAGTAATAATTCCCTTTCATATTTGTCAACACCATTTTAAATCCTATCAAAAATCCAAAACGATTCTTCACCAAACTTCGTGTCTTGGCATCCCATAGCAAAATGGGTTGTTGAAGAAAAGAATCATCATTTAATTGAGACTGGCTACACGCTACTTCTTTATAATACATGTTCCACTCCAGTATTGGGATGATGTTGTCTTAATAGCATGTTAATTAATCGATGCCTTCATCTATCCTTAATGACTAGATTTCACATTCTATTATTTTTCCTCGAGTTGACCTGCATTCGCTCCCTCGTACATTTTGGGGTACCTACTTTGTCCACCAGCTTGCTCCTAGTCATGATAAGTTGTTGGCTCATTTAGTCAAATGTGTTTTTCTTGGTTACTTGCGTCTTCAAAAGAGTTATAGTTGTTACTCTCTTGAGTTGGGTTACTATTTTGTTTCAGTTGATATTACCTTCTTTGAGTCATCTCCTTATTTTCTTCCCCCCTCTAAAGTTGTTTTGAGTTTGTGTTTGCTAGCTTACCTTTACTTGTTCCTTTTCTTAATATTTCCTTTCCTCCTTCGCCGCAATCTTCATCTTGCCTTGATCACCTCGATCTTCAAACTTATTAGCAGCATCCTTGCCT
Source organism: Diospyros lotus (assembly GCF_014633365.1). Lineage (NCBI taxonomy): Eukaryota > Viridiplantae > Streptophyta > Magnoliopsida > Ericales > Ebenaceae > Diospyros > Diospyros lotus. Next base: position 40,035,362 of record NC_068341.1, on the reverse strand, counting down.
TTTGGACCCATTTGCAGAACCCATCATTGTCAGACTAGTTGAGTAATTGCTCAACTCACCCTCCATGCCAATTAGTTGTCCCTCCTCTGCTTTTGACCTTGACTTACCTATTGCTCTGCATAAAGGTACTTGTCGTTCAATATTCTACATCCCATTTCCCATTTTGTCAATTATCATTCTTTGTCCCTTAGATATTCTATCTTTGTTTCTTCTTTGTCTTCCATCTCTATTCCTAACATTGTTATGGAAGCCCTATCCAATATGGGGTGGCCAAATGCTATGGTCAAAGAAACATCTGCCCTCCATTGCAATGAGACTTGGGACTTAGTTCCTCTTCCATAGGGTAAGTCAACTGTTGGATGTCATTGGCTTTATATTGTTAAAGTTGGTCTCGATGGCCAGATTGATCACCCTAAGGCCCACTTTGTTGCCCAAGGATACAATAGGGTTTTTGGCCTTGATTATGGAGACGCATTTTCCCCTATTGCTAAGATATCCTCAGTTTGCCTCTTCTTATCCCTTGTTGCTATGTTTCATTGGACTCTTCATCAGTTGGATATAAAGAATGCATGCCTTCATAGCGATTTACAGGAGGAGGTGTATATGGAGTAACCTCATGGCTTTGTTGCTCAAGGGGAGTTCGAGTTGTTGTGTTACCTTCAAAAATCCTTATATAACCTAAAACAATCTCTTTGGGCCTAGTTTGGTAGATTTAGTTCAGTTGTTCTTGAGTTTGGGTTAACTCAAAGTGCAGCTGATCATTTTGTTTTTATTGCTCTTAGTTTAGCTGCCCCATTTTTTGGGTGGTATATCTTTGATGATATCGTGATCACAAGGGATAATGATGTTAGTATCACTGAGTTGAAGGGATGTCTTTAACGACGGTTTCAGACTAAGGATTTAGGTCTCTTGAAATATTTTTTGGGTATTGAGGTGGCTTGATCAAAGTAAGGCATTTATATTTCTCAAAGGAAGTACACCTTGGATATGCTAGAGGAGACAATGATGCTTGGGTGTAAACCAATAGATACTCCTATGGATTTGAATATCAATTGTCATCAAGACAGGGAAAGCCCATTTCTGTTCTCAGACGCAACCATCGGTTGGTTGGAAAACTTAATTACCTTATAATCACTTGTCTTGATATTGCATTTGTTGCGAGTGTGGTAAGACAATTTTTAGATTTGCCTTGTGACAATCACTGGGATGCAATGATTCGTATTCTACACTATATTAAAGATGTCTTGGTCAAGGTATATTGCATATGAAGATCATGTGCGCGGTTAGATTGTCGAATATATAGATGCTGATAGGGCAGGATCTCTTAGTGACATCATCTACATTTGGATACTGTGTATTTGTTGGTGGCAACCTTGTCTCTTGGAAGAGTAAAAAACAAAGTGTTGTTGCTAGGTCCAGTGCAAAAGTTGAATTTAAGGCTATGGCCCTAATGACATGTGGGCTAATATGACTGAAATAATTAATTGAGGAATTAGGAGTTTTTTAGGTTGTCTATGCAATTAATTTGTGACAATCAGGCTGCCATGCATATTGCTTCTAATCTTGTTTTCCATGAGAGAACTAAACACATTGAAGTTGATTTTTACTTTGTTAAAGAGAAAGTGCTCTCTGGGGATATAGTTACAACATTTTTGAGCTCCAATGATCACATGGCTGATTTACTCACAAAGTCTCTTCGAGGTCCTCGTGTGAGTTACATTTGTGTCCTCATGTGAGTTACATTTGTACGAAGTTGGGCATATTCAATATATTTGCTCTAGTTTGAGGGGGAGTGCTGATAGTATAAGTGAAGGTATTAGTGTATAATACACCACTTTCTATATATATACACTTGTGTTAAAAAAATAAGAGAGAATATATACACAATATTTTATTCTTTCTACAGTACTAAGCTGGAGTCATCATTCCGATTATCGGGATGAATCATTGTACTGACAGTTACATGAGTCTTTTTCTCTTAGGGAGTTGCTTTTTAGACATACAAAACAGGAAACGTCATATCTCTCTTTGCATGTGTCTCTTGTCTGTGCATTGTTTTTCAAAAATGTGAATCAGGGGATTCATCATATGGCATGTATCATTTATAATTGAATTACAATTTAGACAATGCAAATGTGAGTTTATATAAACCAATATCATAAATGATAAAATAAATGTTAAGAGAAATGGCCATCAGGATATATAACCCAAACATTGTAAACACATGGCCAAGTCAAAATCTGATTCTCTTAGCAAAAAAAAAAATCTGATTCATGGTCATCAGGTGCACCTTATCTTAACCAAGTAAGGGGCACAACATTCATAATGCCAATTGACTTCTAAAAGTTACATTAACAAAACTAATCCATCCAAAAGAACAATGTGGCAAAATTTCATGCTGATGCCCACCCTAATGTGATCCTATTGAGGAAATAATGAGATAAAGTTTCAACATCATTTTCATGTGGAAAAGTTTAATGGGATGGTGGTAAATGAAGATAATTGATATAGTTGTGTTCTATCACATTGTTGATACCATGAAACCAACTTGTATAACATGGAAACACAACTGCAAGTTATAATCTGAGTGGTAGAATATTTACCTCTTCCTTAAGTGTCTCTAATGATTGACAGCTTCTCTTCTACATATTCCATCTATAATATACAAGTACACACATAAATATGTATGTATGTAACCTTATTTATCCTTTCTATTCTATTCAAAAATACCATGGGATAAAACTTTTCGAGTTGCCAACCACACAAACATTCGAGGGCATCTCCTCAGTGTAATCTGCCTTGAGAGGTCAAGATGTGTTCCTATTGGTTTCATCTGACCTTCTCAAAACTGAAGTAACAGCATGGTTGATTAGCAGTTTTGTGCCTCCAAATGTTCTAGAATGACAAATATGGTGTTTGTGAGCTGTTATTTATAGGTTGGGTATGTAATTTTATGAATAGGGTATTACAGGTAGTCTATGACAAAAACCACTGGTAAAATGAAAAATAAAATAAAATAATACTTAATGTTGGTTGAGTTTAATTCCATTCTGGAAGTCACAATTGGCGGCTTTTCAAATATGGCCTGTAAATTTTTAGTGTGTGGTTCCAATGAATTCAGTGAATATGTATGTGTGTGTGTTTTTGTATTTTCTTTCAAGAGGAATTTGAGATCAGAAAGGACTTTGAGAAGTCCTTCTAATCACCAATTATGCTATCCAGATTGTTCCAAGGCAGGAACAAGAACTACCATGGTACTTAACAGGGTCTAAAACATCGTTTTACAGTTATGAGCTTATATAATTGGCGATGTTCTTAAAATGATTAAATATCCAATTAAATAGTCATTCTTCAATGAGTAGTGTAGTAACACATTAACCCTAACCCTATAAACCCAAATCCCAAACACCCGAACCTTGAACCTGACAACCTGTGATCCATGACCCCAACCCCACCCCCTGACCTAGGAAAATTATGCCACTTGTTTACACCTTATCATACTTACTTCCATTTATTTTCATTCAATTACATTTCATTCTTGTTCATCAGGAAATGATGATGTAATATTTTGTGTCTGCTTTGCATCTCTAGATTCTTCTTCTTTTCTTGGAATAAAAGTGTAAAGACATTCTGAATCATGTCTTCTAATGGCTATGGTTTACTGTTTTCTATTAATATTGGTTAGAAATGGAATTGTTTATTTTGGGGTTATTTCCTCGTGCCGGAGCAATGCAAAATCTGAGTATTTCTATATATCTTTTATTTCCAATTCAGATTTAAAATTTTGGTGTTTTTCTGATCTAAGTCACATGGTATAATTGTACATTTTTATGGCTAATACTTACCACCTTTCTCTTTCTGCAGCTGATGAAGTCCTTGTTATCAAAAGTGTGACCCACAGGGACTTCAACGCAATGATAAAGGTGAAGATAGCATCTCAAACTGATTTAGTTAGGATTTTGTTGGATAATACAAATGAATATTTGAGATCTGATTTGATGATTGATTGCACTTTACTGAAAGCTGTTGTTTCATTGTGATTGCATCCCAGAACAGCCAATATAGTTAGGACATATGATTTGGGAGTCGAACTAAAACTGATTTCTAATGTGGCATTAGCATACATTCAGACTCTCGGGACACTGGAGCATCATTGTTAGGATCATTAGTTCAATAAACACAGCTTGATTCCATGAATCTTTTTGTGTGAATCTATTTTGACCTCTTTATTTATTCAATAGCAATAATAGTAAGTACTTTGACCTCTTTTGCTTGTTGCCTATGTTGTTCCTCTTGGCATCTAAATATATCCTTACCAACATGTCCCTTCTTCATGAAAGAAGAGGTTTCCTGTTGACAGATGAGGCTTGTTATTACTGGGACATTATTTTGATAGACATTTAAAAACCCTAAGTTTACCATACAATCCATATCCCTGCCAGACCTTGCATTGGCTGGACCTTATTGGAAAATTATTCTCAACCAAGCACACATCCTGTTTCTGCATGAAGTGAGCTAAATGTGATTTTAGATTCAAATTTCTTTCGAGTGCCAGGAAAATGAAGTAATTGAATTTCTTGTGCATGGGAGAATACTAGAGAAGCTGCTTTTTTCGGCACCACTAACATGTTGCAATGTGCATCTGCAGAGTATTCCAAATCCAGTTTATCTATTCCAGGGTATTGTGTTACGTAGAGGGGCCAAGGGAACTGGAATGAAATCTATAGAACTGGCACTTTCCATGTGTGACATTGTTGACATATATGGTTTCACAGTTGATCCAGGCTATACAGAATGGTGCGTTTACCTTTGTAATTGTTCTTTTCCCCTGAAAGAAACCTTGTCTATGTTCTTTATATTTTAGTTCAACTTTTATGGTCTTGATAGCAACTCTGTTCCTCCTCTCTAACCTGCATTTATCTCATAGGACCCGATACTTCTCTACACCAAGGAAAGGGCACAATCCACTTCAAGGGCGGGCTTATTACCAACTTCTAGAATGTCTTGGTGTATGTATGATTTCTTTTGTAAACATGTTGACAAGTTTTTATTTTATCAAATACGACATTATCTTATGCCAGAATTCCTGCCTTTCAGGTCATTAGAATTCATTCTCCCATGAGATCAAAGAGGAAGCAAGATTGGTCTGATGTTCCAAGCCGAGAAATGATAGGCAGTGCTCATGCAGCTGCTTTGCGCTTGAAGAGGAGTCAAACTGGCCAAGCTGGTGGGTTGGGACAATTTGGTAGCTGTAAGGTGTGGGGCACTGCGAGTCCAGATGAGAGTATGCCCATCTCTGGATCTCCAGACATGTCTACTGTCAGAAAGTCTTCAAATTACAGTAAATGGGAAGTCATGCCATTCGAGAGTCTCAGAAAGGAGGCACAGGATCACTACGGACAGATGCAAAGTGTCACACTATACAAAATGGATGGCAATAAGTTGGATGATCTGGTTTGTGTGAGGCATTCCTCAAGATCTGATGCATAATCAAACCGCAACGGGGCCTCTCATATTCAGACGGAATGACTGGTTGATGGCAAGCCCTAATTAATTCGCCTCACATCTTGAAGAATTTATCATACGGCTTCTTTGATGGAGACCCTGCGAATTAGTACTACCATTCCCTTCACCTTGCTGGATCAAAACAAAACATGATCCGGTCAAAATGTACAACCCATAGGGCAGTGAGATCATAGGATCTAGCCAACATGTCAAGGAGATCAGAGATTGCCCGACCTCAGCATTTCATGCCCTTGTGTTGAAATTGTTCTTCTGCCTGAGTGTTGAAGATTTTTGGGAACATTACTTCTTGTTTAAATAGCATGCACTTCTCTTTTTTAAGGCTTAGATTGTGCTAGTTTTATGTTTCTGTTCTGTCTTAATTCTTTTCAGTTTGCTACATGAGGATGTTGCCACATTCAACTTCGTTCTTACCATGCAAAACATGTGTTCTTGACCGGATAATCTGTAGATGCCCCAGTCCTAGAGAGTTCATGTTTTAAGTTGATTGAGCAACTGATCTGCCATCTTGCTTTCCTCTGCTTGTCCATGTTTTAGCCTAACTCCAATCTTTCTGTTGTTGCCTACCGTGAAAGTCCAATAGGATACCGTAAAATTATTCTCAATTCATCTTCTGGACTGGTTTATTTTTGTACACTATTACTAGTATAATGAGAGGTTGAGGCTCGGTAGTGTTGGTAAAATTGGTGCCTGGTAACTGTTAAAAGCATTAATGTGAAATTTTTGTGGTTGTGAGGGATGGCAATGGGTTGATTTACTAAAGGGATAGGTGTTATTTATCCATTTATGGTTAAAAAGTTTGTGAAAATTTTATATTTTGAGTTATGGAGATAAAATTAATTTGGATACCAACCCATTTAAAATTTAAAGAAGTTTAACAAATTCATATTTGAAAGATATAGACATAGGATATATTTTAAACATTTATTAATTTAGTACTTGATCTGATCATTTAAAAAATACTTTTGGTATTATTATACTTATATGTGTTTAATCAATACTTAAAAAAATATGTTAATTCTAAAATTACTAGAAATGGTATTATTGACATGTGTTTATATGTAATTAATATTAGTTCAAAATTGTGAATTTATGTGAAATATTGACAAACAAGCTACTCTTTTGTGTCTAAGGTTATGCTTACGGTTCAAGTTGGGAAATTTTTTTTTTTAAATAAGATTAAAAATACTTACCACAGGACTCTAGCTACGCGGGTGAGTCTGTACAGGAAACACTTTGGAAAAGATATTTCCTTCTGTTCTAACTTTTCTTGGGCCAAAGATATTTTGGAAGAGTGAAAAGTAGAAAGATACAAGCCCAGATGATGGGCACCCCGGAAAGCTTCTCAATCCTAGAAGTCAGACTCAACATGAAAAAGGAAGCCCTTATCTTATCCACAACGTCCACAAATATCTTGCTCTGACACATACCAGCCCCAACCTTACCCATTTACCCTATAAATTGGAACCTATTGATTTATCTTCATCACCAAACTAGACATTGAAATCAAAACTACCCATCAAAAGCTTTCAAGATGCAGGCAGCTTTGTGCTTGGCACCTCAAGTCCTCCCCTTCACACCAGCCAAAGTCCTCTCAGTCCCAAAGCCGCTAGCCACCTCTCTTTCTTCTCGGTTTGCTCCCATTAAGGCTGCTTCTGTGGCTTCTGAGGCCACCTCCGTCGATTACAGCTCTTCTTTCTCGTAAGTGAAGGGAAAAACACCAATACATCAAGCCCATATCCATCATCATATGATATCAGCTACATGAATTTTAGCATTTTAGTCATTTCTAAAGCTAGTAGTGTAATCAGTGTGAGCTTGTCGGTCTTTGTGGCAGTGTGTTCCCAGCTGAAGCTTGTGAAACCATCGGCGGAGACACCTGTCTTGCAGAGATGTACCCTGAGGTGAAGCCCAGACAGCAGGCTACAGACAACATGGCCAAGATTGCCGCGGACCTCGTCGACAGAGAGTATTTAGAGTACAATGATCCAAAGACGTAAGGGCCTCTAAGAACTACATATATGACCATATGAATGAGTATTGAAAAATTTGAAATTGGAAATCTTAAGACTGATCTGTCTTTGCGTGCTCTGATCTGTTCTTGCAGTGTACTTCCAGGAGATGCTTGCGACGTTCTTGGAGGAGAATTCTGTGAGCGCACCTACCAGAAGGGGGTCTACTAGAAGTAGAACAAAGCCATTGTTCCAGAACAAGATACTAGAGCCTTTATTTTTGTGTATAGCACTTTGTATTTTGCTGTAATAGTTCCCACATATAAAGAAGCTTTGTTTACAGATGAACTAGCGTTCTGGGTATCAAGCTTGATGTTTTCCAGGGCCATGTAATTGAAACAAACTAAAATATTCAATGGGTTCATCGTTCCATAGGATGGATAGCTGACTCCACAGCAGAAGCACGGGTCATTACCAAGGATGAACAATTTGCCGCAAATTGCAGGTGCATGAGGACTGATCCAAGAGAGTTCCAGTCAATCGAATCATATATGCTTTTTCTAAATCTTAACAAGCAATACTATGGCACTGCTGGGCTTAGTCAAGTGAAGGATCTCGATCAGAACGTGTTCTAGGAAAATGTTGGGGTCAACATTCTGGAAAGGCTATCCGCCAAGTTTTGATTATACCCTTTGTTTACAGAGATAAGACCATTCTTAGATTTCATCCAAGTGTATAGGTAGGCCCAGAAAACCCAAACTCGATAAACCTACAGGAATTTAAGCCACTTCATAATATCTCCAGCCTAAGGAAGATTATAAGCTTTTGATAACAAAGCTCCTCTCGTTCCTCTCAGGAATCTGAATCAGGATTTGGCATGGATAGCAGCTGATAGCCAGTCAATATCACTCTGATGGTTGAGATGGATTGTGAATTAGAATCAACAATATCTAGTCCACTAAGAAAAGCTAACATCACCACAAAAACTCACAGCATCAAACCCTATACCCACGAAAACTTAATGCCCCGGAGTGTAGTCTCTGACGAATCACCTGAAACTCTAGTTTCCAAAAGAACAAAAGCAAGGATCATGCACACAAACCAAATCACACAGATTCCTCAGGGAAACTTCCTTTGCTTGTCCTACTATTTCAAACCAAGATTTCAATGGATCAGCAAAGAGATGAAGAACCAAACACACAACTGTCAGCAAACTTGGGATGAACACACACCCCCCCCCCCCCCCCCCCCCCCGGGGGGGCGGAAGCCCCCATCTCCAGCTGGGTTAGTGTCAGCATTATCAAAATCAACTGAGAAAGAATTTCAAATTCCCAAATCGGATCTGAAGATGCACAAATTGGTTTAGATTGAATTAATCCAAGGTGTATATGACCATAAACCATTATGACAATAGATGAACTCCATTAGGTGGCCTAACAAAGAGCTCTACCGATAACCTTCTAAGGCAGAATTACCGGTGATGGCAGAAGGTTGGTTGATGGAAAAATGGCATGGCCTGTCCATTGGCTGATTTGGCAGGTGTTGATGAGGCTGAGAAGTATAGAGGAAAACCTGAAGTAATCGCTGGATTTAAGGGAGCCAAAACTTTTTTTTTTTTGGTCCTCTAGGGACACAAAAGGCATCTGAGAAGGACCAGCCCTTGGGGACAGGCCTTGAAAGTTCCTTAGATTATACCATGTAGGTAATTGTGTATGATGAATATAAACGACACCATAAACCTAGTATTATGAATTACATAACTTAGTTGGTTTCCAGTATGTTATGTATAAGAATAGATTCTAAGAGGGGATTATGGCTCTTCAGAATTTGTAAAATTGTAGTTGTCAAATTTATACGGCTTCCGTAATGCTGCAACTCAGCAGCAGAATCCCACAAAAACATATTCCTCCAACCAGCTTTCCTCCTCTGTTCCTCTTTTCAGATCAGGCAGGATTTTGCATAGAGTAGGAAAATATCATATTCATTCAAATGCAACAGAACTCTTCTTGACTATTTAAAAGATTTTATGTCAGTTAAATGTTGTTATTTCTGTATTGCCTGATACATACATCAGTCATGTGTCGTGACCCGAAGAATTAGATGAAAGAAGCTAAACAAATGATGAAAGAGCTTAAAATCAAAGCTAGGCCTCAGATCATACCAGAGGAAGAAGAGCAAGAACCAGCAGAGATAGGCAGCGAGAATGTGGCTGAGAAGGACGATTGGTGGCGGCGGCGGTGACGAGAGAGAGAAAGCGATGAGAAGATTGGTGGCGGAGTGGCTGAACCAGCAGGGAGATAGGCAGTGAGAACGTGGCTGAGAAGGACGATTGGCGGCAGCGACAGCAACCCCGGCGGTGAGGCGACGGCAACCCAGGCGGCGAGGCGCCGATTGAGCCCAATTAATCAGGCCCGGCGCCTAGGGGTGCCGATTTGCACAAAATCGCAGCAGCCAGGGACCGCCTAGGCCACGTGAACACTGAATATAACCAAATAACTGAATAACTACTGTAAATAACTACTATGGATAGCCATATATAAGGTTGTGCCACTTTGTACCGGGATTATGAATTGTTAGAATGTTGTCTCAAGTAAATCCAGCATATTTACAGTAAGGATGCATCGGATTTTAGGGGGTATAGATAGGCAGTTTTCAGCTTTGTAAATAGATTTAAGTTGAGGGGCAAAATCGGAAATGTCTATACCAGTTATAAGTTCCTAGAAGTTAACGCCCTACTTTCTATAAATAGGACAGCAGTCTAGGCATAGGGATGCATTGTTCATTCTCACGAGAAAGAAGAGAGAAAAGGCTGTGTGTTAGAATAGTCTTTGTAATCTTGAAGTCTTGTAATTGTGAGAGTGAGGGTTTGTACTGTGATCATTCTAAATCAAAGGCTGCTCTCGGGAGGTTCTTAGAGGCTGGATGTAGAGCCAATTCAATTGGCTTGAACTAGGATAAATCTGTTGTCTCATGTGGTTTGGGTATTTCTTTCTTATTCAGTTTTATGCCTTCAAATTTCTGTTCTTTATTATTTGTTTGTGTTGTAATTTGTTGGCCGGTGACTTGAGAGTGATTGAGTGTGTCGGGAGGTATTTGATTGGTTTCTTGGGTGTGTTTAAAGGCTGTCAGTGCTCCCAATTTATAACATGAATGAATTAATTTAAGTTCTCTCATTTTCTCTCTATCCATTCTCTGTTTCACTCTATTCTTCTCTCTAATTCTCTCTCTTTCTTCTTTCTCGACTGTCAACTAGAAACCCTCGATTCGAAACCTAGGGTCTTGACATCACAATCCCTAATTCTTGCATACAAAATACAAAGTAGTAAACTAAGAACCAAACTGCACTCCTAACAGCTGGTTCGCTGTTTCTAACAGGATTACAGTGGCTCATCCCATTGAATGAACATAACAAAATCACATCATTCCAAAACTTGTGTCATATATATAAATTATGTTTGTTAGTGAAATAACAAAATCCAAAAATGCATCCCAGGAGCTTCAAAAAACTGTAAACTCTCTAAGAAGGCAGCACCTGTTAGATCTTAAGAGCCAGCAAGAACAATTTGGAACCGCTGTCAATAGGAAAGCAATTAACTAGTCTCCATCGGTTTTGTTCAGAGTCAGACGAGATTCAAGCTAAGTAGAATGGCAGCTACATATGAGTACATAGAAGATGCTCCATTCAAACTTTCCAAGAACTGGAAGGTAGGACTATGGTTTCTTGGAATTTATTGATCTTTCTAACACACAAAACATCTAGGCTGGGTCCTTGAATTTCAATTTCTACAACAGCCAGACCTAGAGTTCGGATAAAGAAAAATGAATCCAAATGCACTCAAACAACAACTCCATACCAAGTCTTTATCCCACTAACGAATCTAACGCAATCATTCAATTCATTTTCAGCTAACGATAAAATTTTACAATGTAATCAAACATCAGAAAACCATATTTCTATATTAGATACCAAATTCTGTTTCCACCAAAACGACAAGAAACAACAAAATTGCATTCACTCACTGATCCTCGCACTAAAAGAAGAAGAATTTTCTTATAACAAAAAGGAAACTACGAAAATGAAGGTACCAAGTTTACTTAATTCTTCTTCTTCTTCAGGTTACTGCCTTTGTTGTTGTTGAGCAATTCATCGGGGACAACTTTGAGGAGCTTCTTCTGCTTAGACTTGGCAATCTTCTTGAGCGTGTTGGGATTGGTGATCTTCTGGAACTTGGTCCCCGACCTCAGAATGTTTTCCTGCTTTCTCTTCTCTCTCTCCTCTCTCTGCTTCCTCTTCTCCACCTTGTTCTGCCTTATCTCCTCCTTCAGCTCCGTCATCCTCTCCCTGTAGGCCCTCTTTATCTCCTTCTCCTTCATCCGCTGCTCGAAGGTCGTCTTCTTCTTGCTCACGTTCATAGCCGACGAGCGGTGAGCCCGTGGCTCCTTCCACTTCCGGCTGGACATCTTCCCTGCAATCACACCGTCGTAGGTCGGCTTCCCGAACGCCGCCGTCGGTCGGTCGGGATTATCGGAAGATGCCACCGCTTGTCTCTTCGACGACGGGGGAGCACCTTCGTTGCTGTCATCGTCGACGTCCATGGTGGCGTCCTTGTGTGCTTGGTTGGATCCATTGAGTTCTTCCGCCTTCTCCGATCTCTTTCTCTTGTAGGTTTTGCCGCCGAATCCTTCGTCGAGAAATCTGAAATCGATCGTGCACGCCATCGTCGGCTAACTAAAACCCTAGCTCGGTCAGTCTTGTTAGATATATATATATATATAGGGTTTGGGTCTTAGCGGCGGAAGGCAAGAAATTAAAGTTGGCAAATGGCCCAGCCTGCCTCCCACTTGCCTACCCATTTCGTGAGCGGGGCCAAATTTGGCCAGCAAGGGAGGCGGGCCGGGTTAGGCTGGGCAATGGAAATTGGGGGCCGGCACTGCCCTACCCTTAATATATGGGCCAAGACGGGTTAGTACGGGCGTGGGCTATTATTTTTAAATTTTTTAACATATTTTTTATTTTTTTATTTTTTCTCAAATACAATAAATATTTTTTTAAATATATTTATAAATAATTACAAATGATTGTGGAATTTTTTTATGATTACAATTTTATGTGTCCATTTTTTATAAGCGATTGTGAATTTAGACTAAATTCAATTATCTTCTTAATTTTATATGCTTACAAAATTAGAAGGAATATGAGTTATGATTTTTAATTTTTTTTATTTTTTTATTTTATGTGTAATTTTTAATTTTTTTATATATAATTTTCGTAAGTGGATGAAATGGGCCAAATGGATCGTGCTAGGTTGTGCCTTTTTGGTGGGCCGGGTCGGGCTAGGTCACTGGCCACAAAACATTGGCCCGACACAACCTTGCATTCTTAGGGTGAGCTAGGCCGACCCATTTGCAATAGTACCGGGCCAAGTTGGGCTAAGAGGTGGGCTACCTCGCCCATTTGTCAACTCTACAAAAAATATATCTATAAGAGAAGATAATTGGTATGTATGATCAAATATAAAATCTGAACAAAAAGCATTAAGAAATTTTTTTTAAAAATTAAATATAATAAAAGGAATTTATTTTTTATTATTTTTATATAAAAATAAATAACGTGTATATATATTGAGGGGGAGGGGAGGAAGATTAATTTTATTTAATTAATTTAAATTAAATTAAATTTTTTACAATTAATTGTAGATATAAATGACAAAGAGAAATAGTTTAATTTGAAATTATCTGTGATGTGTTATAAACAAAAGTTTACTAAAAAAACAAAAAATTCAAGAATTCAAAGTATCATTTTAGCCCAAAAATAATATTTAAAAGATTGAATGTCTCCTAAAAATTAGATTCGCCTCTGAAATAACTGTCTCTGAAGAACTAAAAGAGCCCTAGAGACTATTATTAGTATCCCAGAGTGGGAGACTAATAATAGTCTCCTAGAGATTATAATCGAGCTTAGGAGTTTATGTCCACTTGAGTTTGTACAATAAATTCATTTTCTTTAGGAGATCTTGAATAAAATACTAAATTCATTTTCTTTAGGAGATCTTCAATAAAATACGAATCGAATAACTTCGATATATAAAAATTCTTTCAAGAATCTTGCAAAAAAAAAATCAACCTCCTATATTCTATAAGGAAAATGTTATTGATACTGCTTAGACTACACCTTAGACTACCAAAAAGAGTTGAGATGACAAAATTGCCCTAGCTGAAATTGTAAAATTACAAAACATCTTTCCCACTTCTTCTCTTTCCTTCCTCTCCCCTCACCTAGTGACCATGCTCATCTTCTTTTTCCTTTCTCCCTCATTCTCATGGTTGCCTCTAACAATCGCTTGTCATCGTCATTCTGTCATCGTCATCGCCTTGCTTCTTGTTAACTACCGCTGCATCCTCAACGACAATCTGTGCGCGAGAGGTGAGGTGATAAGATGGCAATGACAAGCAATTGCTAGAGGCGGTCATGGGAAGGAAGGAGGCAACCATGGTCATTGGGTGAGAAGAGAGAAAGGAAAAAGAATGAAGAGCGTTTTGCAATTTGAGTGAAAGTAATTTTGTCAAAATTGCTCTACTGTTTAATTGTTCTCTTTTGTAAAAAGTTTAAAGAGCTTTATAATAACATTCTCAGTAAAGAAATTCATGACTATGTTAAGGTGACAATAATTTGAAAAGGTTAAATTAATTCAGACAACTTAGAATAGTCAAATTTCAAGTTCATTTATTTAAATAATAAAACGAAATAATTTCAGACATGACTACATCAAATTAAAATTTATATGTCATCTATTTAAATAGATTAATTTGAAAACGATATTATTTAAAATATTCAAATTTAAAATTCATTTATCCAAGTGCTGAATAATTTCAAATTTGGTTAAAAGTTTTGGCTGTTTAACGACAAAAGTTTATACGAGACATTTGTTTTGGGAATTGGGTTGAAACATACAATGGGAAAAAGAAAATACGAAAAAGAGTTTTAATGGGAAACTATAAGTAACTGTTAAATTTAATTAATTAATTATATTAAACCCAGTGGGTGCCTGGAACTTCTGAGTTCTGGGTTTTGAGAAGTTACTTACTTGTACAATTCAAACATTTGAAAAACAATTTTATTGTTAATAGAAGGCTCGCCCGCTGTGGTGTAATGAATGAATGAACACATGCCATCTTGAGTCGATTAATTTGGTTAATTTAAATCAAGTAAAGGGGAATGGACTAACAATCAAACACTTCTTGAAGAAGGTAAGGGTGTTTCCTTACCTTGTTAGTTTCAAAAAGGTGCATGAATTTGCATAGTTGATTAAATGCCCACATAATTTAGTTTCTAGCTTATATGCATTAAAGTTAATGATGATGCGGGAGACGATCATCGCCTTGTTTCGGATCAAGTACCTGTAAAAAAGAGTCGGGAGCTTCATTCTCATGATCACTCTGACACTTAAGTTAGTTCACAAGATTATCAAAACTGAATATTTCAATAGAAAATAAAAGAAATGATCCCTTCTACCTGTGTGGATTCACTCATATTTATGAGGAGCAAGGGGTCGTTCCCTAAGTTTCCCCATTTTTCATAGGAGAGAATCTTCCCAATATTGCAAAAAAATTTGTTGTTGAGTTTGCTTCCACGAGTGGAGAAGTTATCCTCAGAGCCTTTTGGAATAATGATTATTTTAATTTAGAAACTATGATCTTGGGAGGAATGGATATACCCATCATCTTCAAGAATCTCAGGACAACAATCGCCTTTAGAAGCTTCGAGGGAACCAAGGAGACCGAAAATACCGAGATACGCTCGCCAGGCTTGGATTTGAACTTCCAGATATTCTCTAGGACAACCCGGACACGTATCTTCCTCAGCTTAAACCAGGTGGTAACTCTCAATTGTCCCTTAGCAGACACGTGTCCTTCGTCCGCTAGCTAATTCGTGGTGACATCAAAGTAATTATGATCTTCGAAATTTTTCCCTTCAATTACTTTTCTAAGATTTTCATGAAAATCTATGGTTATAGAAAGCATCGGGGTTAAGGGTGACAATTTTTGCTTCGTGCAGAAAGCATTCACAATGACCGCAAGACCCTCTCAATTATACAGATAATGGGGATAACAAATAAATTTAATTAGAAGTAACTCTCCACGAACAAACAAGTGTTGCATTTCATTTCATGACATAACATGTACAAAAATAATTTTTAAACCACCCTTACTAAGTAATAATGTTCATTAGTGCACATTTAATGTGTCAACTTTTATATGTACTAACAAAGAAAAAGGTTTATGTAACATGTTTTGTATATTTGATAAGTAATTAGGCACGATATTCATAATGACAACGTACACATCATCTCCTATAACATGGGCAACAAGAACAATACATACTATGTTAAAAGTATGTGTAATGTAAACGTGCAAGGAACCAAGATAGAAGGTGTTGAATGTGCATGTCTTATTGAATGTTTGTGAAATTAACTCTAATTCATCATGTCCCCATCATAAAAAATGAATGCCTACTTCCATTGGATATGGCTAACCACCAAACCCCAACTAGGGTTCCAAGCAAGCAACAAGTCATGTTGAACGATTATCAGTCAGCCAGCCAGCAACCTTTTTAATTTTTTATATTTTAAGGGAGAGAGAGAAAGGAGTAATCCAACAACCATGGCCAGCTATAAGCTCCTTCTATGCTATGGTCCACCATCGTGGGAGGAAACCAAATCAAGAGAACGAGAAGAGTGGAGAGAAAGGGACCTACCGGATAGAGGGTGTAGAGTGGAGAGGGGATGATGTTGCCAAAACAAAAGAGAGGGTCAAAACATTGTGAGAATCTCTCAAAATTTAACCACAATTATCTAACCATTAAAAGGGTTAATTTTGCCTAACCTTAAAGAGACATCCATGTAATTATCCTCGTGGCTAGTCCAAACTCAAAAAAGGTCTCGGGCATATATAAAGGAGGAGTATTGCATTGTATTAAGTAACCAACAATTAGCATTAAAACTTATCATATTAAACCTTATGAATTCTACAACACTAGAGATCTACTAAAATTTATGCGCCCAATCTCACCTAACAACGCTGCGTTGAACTATGGATGGGCACTGTCACTGTGGCCAAACACTTGCAGAATCTTCAACCAAGCAGGGGAGGAGGGGGTGGGGTGGGGGGAGAGCCTTTCCCCTTTCAGCCTTTGCAGGCATATTAAAAAAGCCTCCCAGTGCTTGAATCAGTCAAGGTTAACAGTGTAAATTTAAAGAAGAAACAGAGGATCAGGCTTTTTCATGCACGAACTATGCCTCCCATATCATATAGGATATCTCAAAAAATGGCTAACACAATACTACATATATAGATATTGGTATCATGGCAAGTGATATGAGAGACACCCATACCCACACGTTCAACATGACATGTAACCAGATTTGGAGGAGACACTGACACTGGGTTTACTCACAAGCAAGTCAACTCAACATCGGTAGGGCAAAGTTCAACTGGATCCATTCTGAGACCCGCATTCCACTTTTAGGTCTGAGATATCACTTGAAAAGAATGCAGAGTGGAGTGCCCTCACACATTGTTCTGCTTCACTGTCGTGTACGATCAATGAGATGTTGACCTGGTCGGAAGCAAGAGCAAGGCGATCAAAATGTTGATTACTGTGTTCTCCAACACAACCAATGTTTGTGCATCTATGCGAGTACTCGATTGGAGATAATAATGTTGTTTCAAACTTGAGATACCAGATGAGAGTGCAACAAATAAAAAATTAATTGAGAATCTAGTTTTCTGTGATTGGATTAAAAGGTGCAGCTTGGATTCTGAACTGAGTTATGCCACAAATGCAAGGGAATGCAAAGGGTAATGGCTAGATACCTTAGATGCACCTTGAGAGATCATCTGAACATTGACTCCATTGGCACGAAGAACGCAGAATACCTGGCATAAAATGCATCAAGAAACAGGGGTTGATATGAGAACCATATGGTGAAAAATTAAACGATTGTTAAATACATTTTCAACAGGAAATTTAAACAAAAAAAAATTCTGATCCAGAAGTGTGATAGCATTACTGAGTTATCATTGAGTAAAAAGAAGACATTTGCATCTCCCAGAAATCTATGAAACAGAAGACATTTTGTATCTCCCATAATACATACTGACAAGGGGTTGAAGACGAGGGATACTCAATATCATCAAGGGAAGGAGCATGAGGATTGCAAGCGAACAAGGGGGAGAAAATTACTTGCAAGAAAAAGGGCGATCCAGACAAATGCTGAATGAATGGACATGTGGAATCCCACCAAAAACATAAAATATCACACCAAAGATGATTGCAACAGCATTCTTTCTAAAAAACCTTGATAAAATCATTGTTTTTTCCTATTTTCTGATAAGCAGTACCTTCTCTAATATCAGCGATGACCTCTGAACATTGCCAATAAGAGATATGATTGATCTGTTCTGCAGGAGATTCACAACTGATATTTTTTCAAGTTCTTCCACAACATGATCAAGCTCCTGTCCAGATAACATATAATGCTGAGTAAAGCTAGATGAAATATGTAGCAATAAGAGAGTACAATAATAAATCTAATACTGCAAATCAAGCAAGATATCATACGCATGCCTGCTGAATGAGTTCCCTGCTCCAGAGCTTTGATGGATCCAATGTCAAGGAAATACTAACTTCACTAGTAGCCACAACATCCACTGATATTCCCAAATCTTCAAAGATTGAGAATACCTGCACAGTGCCAATGCAATGCATGGCAAATTAGAGCTCAGAAAAGCAACAGAATGAATCCAAGGGCAAGAAGTACTGAAAATAGTAATTGACCCTTCACCTTGGCTAGGAAGCCATATTGACCAAGCATGCGGGTGCTAGCAATATCCAACATTGTCACATTCCGTTTCAAGACAATGCTAGTCAGTACTGCCTGGAATCATAAAAGCACATGTTGTAAGTTGATTATAAGTACCACACAAAATAATAAGTTTTCTGCAGATTATGCTGGTACTGACCTTGCTCATATCTCTTGCTCTGGTGATAAGAGTTCCAGGAGCCTTAGGATTGTAAGAATTCTTAACCCTAACAGGAATATCACCTTCTCTTGCTGGCTTCATGGATTGTGGATGCAGGACCTGTAAAGTACAGAAAGAATGCATCTAACAAGCTCATCTTTTACTTAGTAAACTATCAAGTCACTCAAGTAACTTCCAATGCGGTCAAAACTCTGGCAAAACAAGCAATAACTTCCAATGCATTAAGGATTTACACATTTGAGGGATCATCAAAAGTTACTTACAACAAGAAAGAGAAGAACAAAGAGGCTGTAAATTTGAGAGAAGACCGTGTGATAAGCAAAAGGAGGAGGTAACTTCAACAAGAGAAAGGCAAGTATAGTTTGAGGAATAATTAAATGCCCAATAAGGAAAAAGATAACCTATTAGCCAGAAGTTAGAAGAACCCAACAGTTCTTTTAATATGCATTTTCCAAGTCTTGACCACAAGCAGAATTCAACAGTTAATAGTTCAAATACACAAAACTGGATCTTCATTCTCAGAACAGAAGTTTGGCCAACTTAGGAGCAGCAGTTCTCAAATGGTTGAATTTAAGCAATATGAAAAGGTTAAGATCAAAATATCTTCCTGATCAAATCCAAGGATTTATTCAACTAAAACTGAATGCGGTTCTCAGAAATTTAACACCTTTTTTTCTCTCTCTTTCATTTTTTTTTTTTTTTTTTGGCAAGACACCCCTTTTTTTGTATTAATCATATTGTGAACTTGGAGTCTTGGACCTCTAAATTTAACTATGAAGGAAATCCATTTATGGAAACACTCAGTCAAGATTCAACAACAAATAGATTCAACAAATCCACTTATGGTGGCAAGTCTAGTACAGGCCAATATATATATGCATATAAACAAAGGCTGCTTGCAAGCACAACTTACAACTAGAGTCTACTCAAGAAAAATGCATACAAGCAATGGTATTTTTTGATAGCGCAGTATGAGGATTAGCACTATAGAAAGCTACCTGTGCACCAAAATATGCAAGCTCCGCAGCCTCTTCAAATGTTAGATATGGCACAGGTTCTGCGTCTGGATATATGTTAGGATCACACGTCAGAACACCATCAACATCCTTCCACACCTATAATTGATTAAAAATAGGTTCTTAGTTCTTTAGAAATGTTATACTTGAACCATAAAATTCGAGAAACTAGAACTTGAATGATTTTTTTTTTTTTAAATTCACCATGAGACTAACTATATAACACTGTTCTATGCATCTTTGTGTGCTCAAATAAAGTTAACTATTTTTATTTTTAGTACTTACCAGAAACGGGGATAATGGGATTTATCTTTGCATTGAGTACATATGCAGATGTACTAACAACTTTTAACCTACACATAATTAGCAGAGGCACTCACCTGAATTTCTCGCAGCCCTAGTGCTTTACCAATGGTTGTTGCCGTCAGATCACTACCACCCCTGCCCAAAGTAGTCACTGCACAGGATCTCCAGCCCTGCAATGATGATGGTTAAAATATCATAACTGCAATCCCTCAAATGGACAATGGTTGACCAAATAATGACTACTCCAAAATAGAGAACTACAATGCCAGTCACAGGAAGAAAGACCTTTCCAAGGAAGCCAGTAACAATAGGAATTGCAGGATCACTAATCCAATCACCAAGCAACCTCTTTGAAACAGCTGGGTAAGTTGCTTCCAGGATGTCAGCATTTGAGAAGTCATCTGTTGTTATGAAACCAATATCAAATGCATCATACTGCAAAACAATACAGAGCCTAATGATTAGTCATAACAAGGAAAATCATTAGACACACATCTAAATACACAATAGGTATTTTATCTAGCAGAGAAGACGAACAAAAAATGTAAGTGATACATACATGTCAACTAAAACCATTTAGAATTCTTAACCAATAATCTGAAAGTCTAGCCGCAGGAGATGCCCACAGTCAATTGAATTAGCCAAATACAATGTCCAAATAAAAATTAAGATGGGCTTAAATATTCAGCTAGTTTTATGAAACTCAAGTAGCAATGACAGAATCCATGTTCAGATAGAGTTCATTAAACCAGAAACAACAGCCTTTCAACCTCATTATGGATGTTCCCACAAGTTTCTTTTTTCTGCAACTATGGCTTTCATTAAACAAATTAAGAAATAATCATTTAGTGTCTAGTCTTTGTTTCTTACTAAAACACATAATAATTGGATAATTAATAACAAGAAATATGGTCTTCTTCATATTGAAGAATAATTGGAAGAAATCTTGATGTAACATACCGAGCATTGTGGATTGTAGATAGGTTAAAATTCAAAGTAACTACAAGGCTAAATAAAAATCAAATGTCTGAAAGTTTTCTTCAGCATGAAATTAACTTAATCATTTTATTAGCCATTTGAAGAATATAGATTTTCTAAGACTGTAGGGTCTTAGAAATGATAGGAAGAGAACATACTTAACGAGCTTTAATACCAATTTTGTTTAAATATGCAGTAAAAATTGGGGTTAACATGCACTGCCCAAATGAGACTATTTAGTCTCCTTTAGGGAGTGTACTTCCCAAATGAGACAAAATAGTCTCAATTGAGGAATGCATGTAACCCAGAATATGCAGCAACTTTATTTAAATATGCAGCAAAAATCAAAGGTCTGCCAGTTTTCTTCAGCATGGAATTAACTAAATCATTTCATCAGCCATTTGGAAGATACAGATCTTTTAAGACTGTAGGGTCTTGGAAATGACAAGAGAACATACCTGACGAGCTTTAACACCAATTTTGTTTAAATATGCAGCAAAAATTCTTGTTGACATGCATTCCCCAAATGAGACTAAATAGTCTTTTGTGCGTAAGGTCAACTCTTTCACTTGACCAATTCCCTTTAGAAGTTGCTCCAGTTCCTCCAAGTGTGCTGTAATATTTGCACAAGCAACAACATCATAACAAAAAAAAAAAAAACAAGTATGAATACACAAAGATCATCTGGACAGGCTGCTGGACAAGACACAAAAAACTACAACCTCTATACAGATATTGGACAAATCAAATTTACACAAGTAGACAAATTTCACATTCTATAGAAATGGAATTAGGCTGCAAACATTATCTATTTTTCATAAATGGCTATACGTACAGGCATCGGTGGTGATCCATACTATTGCAGAACCATAACAAGAGATCAATAAAGCTGGTACATCCATCTGTTTCTTGAGGTTTAGTTCTCATACAAAAAATAAAACCACTTAAAATTATCATGAAGCAGTTTTAAGTCACTGTCACCATATATCTTATTATGCATACATTATCAATAGGTCCTGTTTTTATTGTAATTCTCTGATAAATGAAGTGGTCTAAGGTCTAAACTTCCGCTAATAGTCCAGAGAAATGAAAGAAATAAAATGGCCCATGTTTCCTCATGAAGCCAAAAGAGAGAAAATGGTAAGACGCATGCCTGGTGGTATTGGATTAAAGTAACAAGTTAACTAGAAGTTGGTAAATTCAGTTGAATAGAGAAAATAAATATATTGAGAAAACTAGGCAACTCAAGAAAAAAAAAACATCAAAATAGAACAATTGAATCTTTTTATAAAAGGAACTTACTTAAAACAGAGGATCTGTCAACCCCTAGCTCATCCACAGTCCTATCAACCCAAATTTATGTCCAATAAGAACAGGTCCAATGCATAAAGTACAACTCATAAATTGATCATCCAGATTGGGGGTAGGGGGGCATAAACAAATCATTTCCAACCTGAGATGCAATTCTTTCACAAAAAGCAATTCATCAATGTCAGATACATTGGAGGTACCACAACCGACGGCTTTTTCTCCAGCCTGGTAGATGCTTATTTCCAGTTAACATCTTATTCCAATAGCATAGAAAATTATAATGAATAGACCAAACAAAAAGTCTGAAAACGAAGAAAAAATTATACCAATAAAAGTTTGTTAGTTGTCTTCCCCATAGCAGAGAGAACTACCACAGGTCTTTCTTCTGGGAAGCTAAGAATAAGGTCAGCAACCTCTCTCATCCTATCAGAAGAGGCCACTGATGAGCCACCAAACTTCATGACACATGTCAGTTCATTTGAGACCCCATCACAGGTTTGATTTTCAGCTTTGTTCCTCTCAAGCACATCGGTAGTTTTCCCCTCACAACTCAGTCTTAAACCCCTCCTGGTGCAATAATTTTTTACAGCCACGCTACAAAATCCAGAAACTGAAGCGAGAGAGCTAGCAAAACGAAGATCCTTTTGCGACCACAGAAGTCGGGAATGCAAATGTTTGGGAGAAAAAGCAGGGCCGACAGTTTTGACCCCACACAAATGTGTTGAAGTTGCCATTCTTTATGGACAATGAATTTTTCAATGTTCTATCAACGGGCTAATAGGTTAAACAAATCAAGTTATTTCAACAAAATAACAGAATGATTCTAAGATCCAATCAAAGAAAAATCCTACTTCACACAAATGCAGCGTATTTGCAAGATTTGTGCGCTCATAAGCTCTTTCCCCAAGCAATCTGCACGCAAACAACCAATTCATATAGTCAATTTAAAAGGAACACCAACCCAAGGAATTGACAAAGATAGCATTTCCTGGTTAGTTAGCTGCCACAGAGAACAGACATTCCGTCAAACTCGAAAAAATCACAAATGAAACGCAGAAAAAGAGAGAGAGATCTCAACCGCTTTCATCTCTTACATTTTCCAAGGAACCAAACGGCACAAGAAGAAAGAACTGAAGCGAAAAGCATGTGAAAAAAGGAGAAGAACCAGACACACTACCTCCCTAGGGACGAGAGACAGAGAGAGAGAGAGGGGCAGCGAGCGGACTTGAAACGCAGAGAAACGGCGGCCTAGGGTTTTCGTGGCTTTATGTTAGAATGAAGATTTCCCTTCCGACTCTATCTCTCTCTCTCTCTCTCTCTGAGCTCCGAAGGAAGCAGACGAGAAAATGCGAGCGAGAGAGAGAAACCCGGCGGCGCGGCGCCTCCCAGTCTCCCTTTCGCGTATATATATATATATATATATACGTACGCTGTAAATTTGACGACGCCACCAGACCCGTTGATAATTATGGTTGTCCTTTTTATTTTATTTTAAAGAAATATTATTAATAAACCATAAAATATACTTTAAACTACATAATATAATTAAAATATTTAAAATACTCTTTATTTAAAACGATAAAACTCATAATTAAAATATTTCTCATCCAAGATGATACAACGTGAGACGGCAAGATACAAATAATATTTTTATTACTTGTAAAATATTATAGGTAACTGTTATGTAGCCCACCGTCATAAGATTTACCCTTCTCTATTTGTCGGATAATTGCTATGTTATTAGACGGTGAACAACATAGTAGTGCCCAGACATTATATAGTCTAAGGTATAATTTAAAAAATGTTAATAATATCGTTTTATATATATATAAATATAATTATTATATTATTTTAATTTGATTTTGTATTCATATTTTATTATTCTATTAATATTAATAATATATATTAGAATAGGGAGAGAAATCATAGATTTGAGTTTGACGCGTTGGACGGGATTGGGAGTGACGTTGGAGTCAGCTACGCACTTGAGCTGCCTTTTACCCGCCCGGGAAGCGATGCGCGTAAACGTCCGATTTCGCAAAAATAATGTCATTCATTGACCAAAAAAATGTTCTAATTACGGGTCAACTTTAAGTTGGTTTACTTATTAAATTGATTGAATTATTTAATTTAAATAAATTAAATTTCTGTTAAGTGTCTAATTGAATCGATCGAATAGATTTTCGAGTCGAATAAATTCAAAAAAAAAAAAAAAAGAACTGATCAAAAAAATTGAAGAAGAAAATTTGAAATAACAAAATGTAAAAATAATATCATTTTTTACACTTCAATCCACAATTATTTTAATTTTTTAATATAAAAATCAAATTGAAATAATTAAAATTATCAAACTTATAAATAAATTCAAACAGACCTACAACTTGAATAAGCCAATTCAATTCAATTATTTTAATTTAATCGAAATATTGCTCGTCACCTAATTCTAACCAGGGTTGTTTATGTTTTAGTTTATATCGAAAAAATATTGTTGTATATTGGCATATAAATAGAGCATGCTTTGTGTATATACAAAAGGCATGTTATATATATGTACATATTTAAAACATTAGCCTTCAAAACACAGGTTAAATTATTGGGTCATGATAAATTAGGATTCGTACCAGTAAGTCGAAGGTTCGGTTCTTTATCTTGCGTAATAAAGCAAAATTTCTACCTATAATTTATTTTTTTTTATCAAAATTGAGGATACAAACGACAAGAACCATGTAAGGACAATAATCCTAAAATCAAGTTCAATTAAATCGATTTAATTTGATCTCATTTGACTCTTATACACTTTGGTCTTCGACTTAAATTTTTTACCAATTTCATACCTCTCATCATGTTTGTGTTAATGTAATAATAAAATATATATTTAATAATGCTTAATTAAACAACGATAGGGTCAATAAAAATACGAAGCAAACAAATTTATTGTTTTGGCCAAAATTGTCACCCTTTAATTTCCGCTGTCGATTTTGAATATATTTCATGAAAGGGGTAGTCTGTATATACATATAAAAAATAAAAATTTATTGAGTGATATTTAATTGTTACAATTTATTGTTAATTTTTTTAAAAAAAAATTAAGATAGTATTTGTTAATCAATATATGGCAAAAAAAATGAGATATAAAAAATATTCCCAAAAAAATATTTTTATTATATTTGTTAAATTTATCTAACAATCTACTAGAAAGGAATCACACGACTTTTTACCAGAGGGAGAGATAAATTTGTCTAAGATTTTACAAATGATAAAAAATAACATATATGCCCCCTATCTCATAAAACCCTGACCCTAAGTATATTCTAAAAAAATTAACAAGTAATATAATAAAAAAATTTCAATATTTTTCATCTTTATTTTGATCATTTCATGTTTTGATCCGAAAAAGTATTTTGATATTATATTGATACAATTTTAAAAAATATTATTTAAATAAAAAATATAAAAAACAAGATTAATTAATTCAATTTATTTTTCAGTCTTTTACCCTTTATATAAAGTCAATAAAAAGAGATACAAGGTATTATCTCCGGCATTATTAGACTCGACGGTGGTACATTGATCAAAGATAATATTGAATTGAAAAATAATTTTTGTACAACTAATTTGGTTAACAAGAGAATGATCGAATGTGTCAAAATTTAAAAATCTTCTCATCTATTTTTTTATTGTTGTCTGTAGATAAAATTCGATCGAATTTCATGATTGATGAAACTCGATCATCAAACTTATATATCTCGTCAGTACATATAGTACGATCTCATCGAATTTTCTTGATTCATTTTAAATCTCTAAAGTTAAATTCATTCGCTCGTAAGCTAGGCAAAAGAAAAAAAATTAGGAAAATATTATTTGTACATCATTGTGTATATTTTGAGTTACACAATGATGTATCAATGTCTAAAATGTTCTCACTTAAGACTGTGAGACGAGGGGTATTTATGTTATTTATGTGTATTGTGTAATTTAAAGCGTATATAAATGATGTACAAATAATATGATATTATAAAATAATTTATTAAATTATAATTTAAAAAAGGAAAGAAAAAAAAAAGAAACACGTGATGAATGTGGTGACGTATCGATTTACGTGCCGGACGAGTCCAAGGGTCTGACTGAGAGCTTGGTTGGGACGGTACGGTATGTCGGAAGATGGAAAAGGGCAGTAACAAATGCGGAAATGACGAAGGTGTCCTCCCCGAACCGTGGTTTGATTTTAACCAGGAGAGTTAAGAGTTAGAGATGCCAAATGGTCAGACTTGTGGTGCGGAGGAGAAGTGAGAAGAATTTGACGAATGGAATACAATGAGACTAAAATAGAGTCATAGACCAGCGTTCGGCAGTTAGTATCCCAAAACAGTGGGTTGGTAGCACAAAGGCTTAGCTTTGAAAGTAATAATATTATTAAATATATAGTTCAGATACAAATGAGAGAGACTCACTGTCTCAGTCCTCTGCTGACTTTTGCATTTATTGGTTCAAAAGGTGAATTTACTCACCCGGCACCTTTTATACCCGACCCGATAGGATGTGGAAAAGTTAAATTATGGTGATTTAATTGGACACAGTGGCTAGACCTGAGCTCACTATGCACAAGGAGCCCCCTCACTTTGGAGAGAGGTACCCCCACACTACCGCTTGCGAGACTCGATCCTCGGTCTTAGTCCAAGATTCACCACAAAAGACACTTTGTCCCCCTTCTTAGCCAATTAGACTGCTCATATGGGCCACTTTTGTATTTATTTAATGACTTAGAGGAGGTAATATTTTTTATTTTTTAAAATGTTCATATTGGCTATGCATTGGACAAATTGAGTTCTTCCTCTGTTTTCCAATTTTAATTTGTATATTCTAACCCTACGCACACGGGTCACTTTTATAATAACAATAATTTTCTTTTTCTTTAGTGGGCCCAGATGGACGAGACCCTGCTTTAAGAGTTCACCCTTTTATGTGTTTGACGGGTCGAACAAATAATAAGAATAGTAAAACTTGTCCTAAAATAGAGATTAAGTAGTTGGATTATAACAAGTTAAAATTTATATTGATAGGTCTTGAATTTGATTCATTATTTTATACATTGAGATAACTCTTTATTTTTTTTTATCAAAATCGATAACACGAATGATGAAGTACGTAAGAGAGGTAATTCCAAAACTATAAAACTTAAATTAAGAATTGTTTGTTCACAAAAGCCTCTCAGCTTTTTGCTTCCCTTGGTGTTATCCTTCTTACCTATTTTTTATTATTTTTTTTGTCAACACATCATCATGAACGTCCCCACTATTCGATCTCATGCACATATTTTGTCAAGAGATAAATAGAAAGAAAGAGAAAATATGAGAATTTTTTTTCTTTTTGATAACCCAAGTTTTGAACTACACCCAACTAATTTTAGGAAAGAGTGGTCCTCCTCCTTGATTTGTCTTCCAAGTTAATCCAAATGTAGTTATAATCTATACATATTTAGAATGAACTTTCGGCAAATGACTTCCTTTTCTATGAACTCCACCTTCACGAAGTGTGGACGGGATCTCCAGAAAAGTGATAGGGTACATCATAACTTTATTTCTACGATGACGACTTACCTTCCAACATTAAATATTGTCTTCAAGGCGTCACGAAAATTTAAATTTTTTATACTTATATTATATTTTTATATTTTACTGCTAGGGCATGTCGGTAAAGAGAAAGACACTGTTTTCTTTGAAGGTAAGCGATCCTCCAAAGCGAAAGCTTAATTAAAAACCGATGCCCAGTTAGATGAGCACAGCACACTTAAATAGCCCACTGATAACTAATTCCCCAAAATTCTTCCCCCATCTATCATCCACTATCTATGAAGCAACAAGAATCATATTTACATTATTTGACTCAATAAACAAATCCTCCACCAACTCAAATACTCCACTTCTATTTACAAGCCTTTCTGCACCCACGTACCCACTGCCTCTAGCTTGTGCCCATGTGTAAGAATCCATAGAAACATGAATTTTTTATTCATGAAAATGCATATAAGACATGACTCAAACTTCTCCAATGGTAAAGGGTTTGTCAACATATCAGACCAATTGTTATCAGTATTGATCTTTTCAAGTTGTAATTGTTTCATTTTTGATATATTTCTAATTTAATAATATCTCACATTAATATATTTAAATGGGGAGTGAAAAGTAAAATTCTAATTTGAATGTAAGAAAATAGTTTATACATGTCTTGCTTGAAACCAAGTTATTGAATAAATTTCTTCATCAATACCAACTCTTTACAAACTTCTATTGTTACAACAAACTCTGTTTTAGTAATAGAAAAAATGATACATTTTTGTAATTTAGATTGTCTTAACACAACTTCTCTTGCAAAAGTGATCAAGTAACTCGAAGTAAACTTTCGAGAGTCAACATCACCAGCTATATAAGTATTTGTATAATAATCAAACAATATAAGTATATCATTGCCAAAACACAACCATACCTCGAAAATACTTAAAAATCCATTTGAAAGATCACCCAAAATGAGATAAATTGGGTGTATTGAATTTTTTTTTTTTTTTGTAATTTTAGAAAAAATGTGCATCAAGGCTAATTTGAAAAGATATATTTCACAACACAAAACATAATACAACAATTCAATATAAATCCATATGCATTAATACATTTTTTTATAAAAATCAACTTCAATCATGTAATATATAAAAAGGTGGCTGCATTTGAAAAAAGAAATAAGAAAACTGTTATCCTAGTAGTAAGAAGATTCAGTTTGCTTTTCTAAATTAAACCTTCAAATCTCACGAAAAACTTATGCATTTGAGAAGTAAACATGAAAACTATGATATTAAAAACAAAATTTTATGCTTGCAATGAAAACTAAAACTATTATACAAAAAACAAATGAGTTGAATTCAAAATATGTAAACATTGCATGTGAAAAACAATATCATCTAAACACAAGAAGCAATTCACAAGTGCTCCTGTGAGCATCGCCCAGTAGTTGGGAGCAAGCACATCTTGAAGATAGGTGGACTGTAGCTGCTATATAGTCGGTGAGAGTTCCTGTATTCGATTCTTGGCCGTTGGGTTCCGTGTTTAACCTCCTCTCCCCATATATGGGGCCAGCGAGGAGAGACCTTTAAAGTGAGGAATTTCACATTTAAAAAAAGCAATTCACAAATTATTTGGATCATAACTATTTCTATGAACTAACTTTTCAACTTTATCAATATCCTCAATGATTTGTTCTTTAACAAATATAGCATCATAGCACATATCAAATTAACAAATAAAGAAGAAAAAAAGATATTTGAGATTAAACCTAAAGGAAGCCTAGAGATAGATATTTGTTTGTCTCTAAATTAATCTTTGACTCATCTAGCTTCAATTAAAAAATAATATTTTGAATAGAGATAGAGTTTTTTTCAAAAATAATATGAAAATAATAATAATAATAAATATTTATTTTACAAGTTTATTCGCTAAATTGTTCATGAACCAAGCCAAACTTTTTATTATTCAAACTTGATTTATTTATAATATGAGCCGAATACGAATGAACTCATATCAAGCCATTTAGATAATTCACAACCCTAAATATTGAAGAGTAATTTCAAGATTACCCGATGCAGCCTCAACCCCTATCTTGCTAATGCTAACCCCAAGGCTCAATTCTCTAGTGGCCTTCAATATTGACCCACGATCAATTATTGTGTTATGATTTATAAATAATTTAATAATTGATTTTCACATCATCTAAGAAAAATTGCAATATGAATTAAAAAGGCAAAGGTAGTAATTATATATCTTTTTAACCATAGGAGTACAATGTTAATTTTTTTCTAAAATAATGTTCAAAGTGCAATAAAAATAATTTAGTTTTTACACTATAATTACTTTGAATAATTTTAGTGCTACATTAAAATTTAGTTTTATTTAAAGTTTACCAAAAAAAAAAAAGTATCTACAATTATCAAGCATCACCAAACACTGCTTTCGTTTAATTTTTTTATTTATTTAATTGTATGGGCACAACATAGACCACTTAATTGAAGTTTGTGATCGAAAATCTATATGTTTTTTCGAAACAACTCCTTCAAGTACACACCGACGTTCCAAATTCAAACACCAAATTTTTATTTATTTAATTGTATGGGCACAACATAGACCACTTAATTGAAGTTTGTGATCGAAAATCTATATATTTTTTCGAAACAACTCCTTCAAGTACACACCGACGTTCCAAATTCAAACACCACAACAACACCCCCACCCCAACCAAAAAAAAGTTGCAAATTCACATAGTGCCAACATAATTCCTTCAAGGGGAATATTTTCAAGAGATAAAATAGAAAGGATATGGCAGTAAAATATTTTCAAAAGTTGACAAACAACTAGTGTCTTTACATGTTCTGATGATTGATGTTGGGCATTTGAAGATTTTTAAAGCAAGTGAATCCTCCATCCACAACAAGGTTATGGCCCGTCACATATTTTGCATCGTCCGATGCCAGATACAAGGCGGCCCGGGCAACATCTGTCTCTTCACACACGGCTCCTTTAAGCTCCCCCAGCCCATTTACCAAGTCCACGATCTGCTCCTGCGTAAGGCCCGAGTAGAATCCGGCGAACTGGCCCACCACCAGGGGCGTCGGTATTGGGCTTGGAGATATACAGTTAACCCTGACCCCATGCCGGCACAGCTCGCTTGCCACGGACTTCACGATCCCCGGGATCGCGAATTTGGATACGGTGTAAGGGTGAGGTCCAAGCCCGCCCATTAGCCCACTAATGCTAGCCGTGCAGAGGATGGAGCCTGACCCAGCAGGAATCATGACCCGGGCCGCGTGCTTTATCCCGGACATGATGCCTCGGACGTTGACACGCATGACCCGGTCGAACTCGTCAAGGTCGAGGTCGGTTATGCTGGGTGGGATTGCAGATCCGGCTATGCCGGCATTGTTGTACATTATATCGAGCCCTCCATGGCGGGCCACGGCGATGTCTACAGCTTCTGCGACTTGAACCTCATTTGTAACGTCGCAGTGGATGAAGTGCGATCCTGGGCCCAAATCTTGGGCCACCTGAGGGCCCAGCTGGGTGTCGATGTCGGCGATGACGACCCGGGCTCCATGTTGGACGAATTCTCGGGCAGTGGCCTTGCCCAAACCGCTTGCACCTCCGGTTATGAGGGCCACCTTTCCTTCAAGCCTGTCCTACAACGCTCATGTTACTCGAATATCAATCATGCTCTTTAAGAATAAGATCAAAAAGTAAAGATTGTGAGGAAGGCACACATCAAATCATCTTCTTGGGAAAGATGCAGGCTGGGTTGGAAATTTGGCAACAATCTTAAACCAAAAAGTTACACAATTCCTGAATCTTTTAATGCATTCTTGAATTTCATTATTTTAAAATAATAATCTCATAAAGTGGCTTTTAAATATAATTACCATGTAATTTTTTTATGATTTCTAAAGAAAAAACTGATTAAAAGGTACTAAGTTGGAAACGCAATTGGGGCTCCATTTTTCTTCATGCAAATTCACTTTTTTACAGCACGAATAACATAGATGACATTTAATGGTCGGTGCATTATAAGAAACTTAATCGGGATTTCCCACAATTTTTTTTTTTTTGGACGTATAGTTGTGGTTTTTTTTTTTTCCTTCACACTTCCCAACAAAAAGAGACATGATCCAAAAAAACAATCTTGATTAAACTATTAAAAACTTTTGAAAAACAAAAGAAAAACAGTAAATTATACTCATAGCATAGCATGTCATTACTGATATTACAAGGAGATCCTTCAACTATTCATTTTTACAATAGCCAATCATCCTTAAAAATGGTAAAAGTTTATTTCTTTACTATTCAATTTGAAGGAAAAAGTCATAAGAAAAGTTATATAGCAGTAATTACTCAATTATAAATTCAATGACGTTAAAAATCAGATTTTTGCCCGACCAGAATATATTTTCCTCCCTTCCCCTCTGTTCTCTTTTTTGTTTTTTGTATTCCCTTTTCCTTTATAGTTGTTTTGTTTCTCTTGTTCTTGCTTCTATCCACCCCTCCATCACTCCCTAATGCACTCCTCACACTCCTAAAATCGTCCCCATTTGACCTAACTGAACCAACACCCCCCGAAGAAACACCTTCAACAAAACATCAATGCTAAAAGTGCTAGTTAAATTCAAATTTTAAACTCATATTGTCAAGCTCCCAATATTTTAAACTCAGGCAATAGCCCTGCAATCTGTGTCAGGTATTGAGGGAAATCTCTGCAAATTCTCTGAAGAAGATGAATTGTTCATTTATTACATTTGAACTTCATCCTCTAGGTAAAGCTACATATACATGCATCCATGTTCATATATGAATTTTTATAGTAATACATGCATATAGTATATCTGTTGAAAATGGATCGTATATATTGGTTAAATAAATGGAATTAACAGCGAAGATAGTGGTGAGTGTGGTCGTGGGGATTGGTCAAAAGAAAAAGATGAGTGAAGGCGGAGAATACAAAGGCAGATAGGTGGTTGCATGTGGTAGGGGTGGTCCAGGAAAATGAAAAGGACCAGAGGAAAATTGAAAGGAAACAAAGTGCTAGAATATAGCAAGGCTGGTCAATGAAAATGAACAGAGAGAAGATGGAGACGTCTCGTGTAGGTTTGATCACTAGGTAAAATGTCGTTACATTACATTGATTTGCAATTGATAACGAATAGATATACGGATATATATATGCATATAAACATATCATCCTTTGAACCTTTATAAAGTTGTTACACGGGTCTACTGTTGGTACATCATAATTAGCTCAAGTCATTCTTTATGCTTTAAACCTTTGTACGTTCTTATCAATTGTGTATTTATCTGGTATTAGTTACTTTTTTTGGTCTAAATTTGCTATTGAAGGATTTTTCTATAATAGGTAGTTTTGCAGCTTTTGCTGGCTTATGGTTATATCTTTTATTAGTTATTTAATCATTGGCTTAAAGAAGCCATTTAGTGCAACCTTCTAAAATTAATGGGACAAGTGTAATATGAGATAGTTGAGACAGTTTCCTACAATTACAATACTAAATGTAATTTATTCAAGAAAAATTGAAAAAGTAAATAAACATTATTGTCATGAATTTGATTAGCCTTTGCCCACCAAATTTAAAAAAAAAATAAAAAACATAAAACATATTAAACCTTAATCTCAGAATTGGTATCAGCTACAAATTACAAAAACAAAAAAGCACAAATAGTTGTCACATTGGAAGATGAGCAATCACATCAATTAGATATATCGTTTATACCGCACTGAAACAAATCTATCATACAGCACTCACAGTCGCTAAGCTACGTACCCTGTATCACACACACAGTGCATAAGCCTTACCATCTCTTTTGCACTTCTTATTTTTCATTTTGTTATCAAGTCACACCATTTATCGCTTTCTGCAGCAGTTATAGGTGATGCAATGATTTCGTGGGATGCCTCAATGTTACGTACTGCTTTACCATCAAATTTCAAGTACATTCATGTTCCTTTTTTTCCTTTTCAAAATGTTTAGGAATTAATATTTACAGGCACTAAATGTATTTACTAAGTCTAAGAACTCATAAATAGCAACTAATAGAATTTCACAATGAGATTCGTGTCCCTGTGCTATTACAGTCGTAACTCTCGTGCAGATCATACCTCAGCCTCAGAAGACCATTCCTAGTACTTTTTTTTTCTGTTGATTGACACAATTTTATAATCTGGACAGAAAGTTTTAGCTGTTATTCGAATAGTGGGGATGAAATTAGCGTGCTCAACCAATTTATTTATGAATTAGGAGTGAATGTCGTTTGAAAAAAGAATTCATAATACAACAGGACATCAAAGAAACAAAATAATGAATAATACAACATAACTATGAAGAAACCAACACAGAAATATGCAATTACTTGTTGAAAGTGTCAAATAGATAAAAACCAAAAAATGAGGGAAAATAAAAAAAATTGAAATTGCTACAACGAAAAACAAGCAATTTAGGTTTAATTAACTTTCGTATGTAATATATTTGTACATAGCAATAGATATTCAACGGAAACGGTCCCATAGAAAATGCAGAATTTTACGGATATGTTGATGGAAAGGCAAGGCAATCAAATAAAGTCGACGCCGTTCCGTTGAAAGGCGTCGATTCAATGTCCTAAACACATGAATAACATGAAATCATTTGGAGATAGAAACAGAGTCGAAGACGAAATTACCTTCCGCTACCAGCAGCACCACCCGTGGAAGAATAATACCTCGCGCTTCTCCTCCGGAAAAGATCATCCGAGACGAACTTCAATTCTCTGTAGAAAAATGCAAGCATAGTCACACTTCAAGCATAGACGAGGATTTTTCTTGCAAGAATTCGAGTCGGAAAGGACCTACTGCGACTACCTGGTGATGAACCGAACGAGCATGTCGATCGCTTGCCGTAGATCGTATGGATGTGCCGTGGAAAAAGCCGTCAGAACTCCGGCGGATCTCGATCGCGACGACTGATCTGTTGCGTTAGTTACTGTACAAAATTTGAGCGTTGTTTAGGTGAAGAAATGAAGATTGATGTAAATGCAGAGAGAGAGAGAGAGTTTATTGGAGGAGGGAGAAAGCAGTTCTGAAGCGGTACTGGACACACATCTCCATGCAAGGCTCGAATGAACCTCCACCACCACTACAGAACTTCGTTCTCTGCTTGAAGCCGTATCTCTCTCTCTCTCTCTCTCTCTCTCTCTCTCCTTAGTGTACTCCGCAGCTGTGAGCCCATCCAATTTAATGATCCCACATTATTATTGACTTAATGGAACGGGGCCATTCGGAAGCGGGCCGAGAACCAAGCGGACCGGGACCGAACCCGTTCAAATTTATTTTCACCAAAATAAATATTTTCATATTAACACAATAATATAAAAATAAAAATTACATGAAAAATAAGATTTATTTTCTTATTTATAACAGTAGAAGAAAGAAAACCACAACAGTGAAAATCATAGCACCTTTATTTAAACAATAATTTTTTATTAATTTTCAAATTTTAATATTATGATAAATGTTACTATTATTAATAATTATACGTTTGGAAGAGTTATGGGATAGAGAATAAAATTACACATAATAAGGTAATACGTAGGGGTAAACAATCTAACTGTAAAGTTTGTTAACTTTTTATGAATAATGCTATTAGTACATTTTTGTGTATATTTTGAGTTACACAAAAGTGTATCAATGATAAAAAAATTTCTCATGAAGCACATAAAGGCACGTGAGGTATATGAAGGTGATGGGTATTTTTATCATAATATCCCTTTATGTAGCTCAAGATATACAAAAATGATATACATGTAACATGATTTATTTTTTATTATTAAAAAATTGCCAGCTGCGGGCCTCGAAAGAAATGCAATTGATCTATTTTTAACATTTTAATATTATGGCAAAAAAAGAAAATATTTAATACTTATAGTGCGCGTCGTTTTTGTGGACCACAGCCACAGCTAGTGTATTTCGTCTTCATTAATTTAAGATTATTCTTCTAAACAAAGCAAACGAAGGAAAGCGAGACCTTTTATAAAGCCTATCCCATAGCCATATTCTTTAATTGCCTCTCATGATTTAATTTATCTCAATAATAGTGTTCGTTAACATAATAGTTATTAAAATAAGTAAAATAAGAGAATTTTAAGATAATGTTATAATATTTTTTAAATTAAAATATAAAATAATTAAAATAAGATTAAAAAATATTTTAAAATTTTTATTAAATTATTAGTTAAATTTTTTGAAATACATTAGAAGACATAAGCGTTATTTTTTTTTTATCTGTAAAGATCAATATATACTTGTCTTAAGGGGATGAGAGATAAGCATATATGAAAAAATTAAAATAAAAAGTCACGTAATTTTTTTTTTTCAAGTATCAGAAGATAAATTTAACAAACATGTTGAAAATAACAAACATTCGGAATACTTTTTATATTTGATATTTTTTACCCTATATTTTGGTTAACAAACATTGCTTAACATTGAAAAAAATAAGATATAGAAAACATTATAAACTTTTGTATTTTTCATTATATTTATTAAATTTATTTGGTGACCATTACAAAAAAATCACGTAACTTCTTATCTGAATTTTTTTAGATATAATTATTTCTTTCATTCCTCAAGATAAGTATATATTGATCCTTATAGATAAAAAAATGACGCTTGTGTTTGTCAGTGCATTTTAAAAAATTGAACAAACAGTTTGATAGAAATCTTAGAATGTTTATTAGTTTTATCTTGACCATTCCATATATTGGTCTGTAAAGCATTCCGACCTTATCTTTCCCATTTTAACAAACAATACTTAACTAAAATATAGAATAGAAAAAGTAAGACATATAAAGTATTCTAAACTTTTATTTTTTTTAATGTATTTATTAAATTTATCTGACGATCCCTTAAAAAATAAGTTACGTGACTTTTTATCTGATTTTTTTTAGATATATTTATCCCTCTTTCCTTCAAGATAAGTATATTTTGGTTTTTCCATATAAAAAAAAATGTTTATATTTTTCAGTGCATTCCAAAATATTTAACAAACAGCTTGATAAAATTTTTTGAATATTTCTTAATATTATCTTGATCATTCTATATTTTATTTCAAAAAATATTCTAACATACAATTCATTCCAACAAATCCTATGTAAGTATATATTGTTTAAAAGTTACTATGGAGTATAGATTGTTTTTAAATAATATTTTTCTTTAAAATAAAAAAAAGAAGAGAAAAGGACGGTATTATCTTTAGAGGGAAGGATCGGATTAAAGCGACGTGGAGGAGCGAGAGTGTACATAAACAGAGGCGTTTGGGATGCGAAGAGGCGGAAGGGAACATGCCATTTAGAATAACAAAGTTGTCATCTTATGGAGATTATGGCGACAACCGCCAGACAGCCACTCGATTACATCTTACTATTTTAAATTAATATACCTCCAAAGCTGGATGGCTTTCTCTACTCTCTCTCTCTCTCCCAACTCTTTCTTTCTACGTAATTATGGATCGCACGCACGATTCATTCAACTAAATGTTACAATAAACCAATTAGTGGGCTGTAACTTTTGATTTTTGTTTGTTTATTTTGTATCAGTTTGTGGGAATGTATTTATTAAGATGGGTGACACCTCTTAAGAAATGATATCAAACTTGGTTGTTAAATCCACTGCTTATAAGATTGTATTTGTTAAGTTTTTTTAAGGCATAACCCAACAACGGTTGAGGATGAGTACAAGTTTGAATTTAAAGAGTTATTGAATTGTAGCTGTTATATAGTCACTAGTAATTCCGTGTTCGATCCTCGGTATTGAATTCGATGATTAACTTCTCTTACATAAATCTTAGGGCTAAACTGCGGGACCCTTAAGATGAGCGAATTCACTTTTTAGAATCTAAATTTTTTAAATTAATAAATTTATTTTATATTTAAAATATTTTTATTGGTCGATAATGTATATAAGAATAACATATTTTCATTATCAATTAATAAAAATATATTGAATCTTAAATTTAGGTGCAACAAATAAACATGTTTTGAATATATGATGTACTAATTATTTTTTATTATGCACTTAGGACACAAAACAGGGAAACCTAATTTGTTATGATAAACCCGTTGGGTTCGTCTCTAGCATTTGCAATGTTCTTGAACTTAATTGGGTTTTCTTTCGGTGTGTGATGAACCAATGTTGGTGCGGTGTGAGTTTATTTAACGCCAACAATAAACTCAAATAATGAACTTAGATACATTTTGAACTCAAATTTAGATTTGTTGTTTGAGATGAATTTGTGTTCGAAAGTGTGAGAGAGCGATCTTTGCATCTTGGTCCGATTTAAACCCGAATGAGTTTACAAGGGTTTGATCGAGCCCTATATTTATACCTAAGTTCATTTCAAATCTGGATAGATGATAGTTTTGAACCCTTTAAAATCTAAAATAAGAGAAATAGATGAGAAAAATAACAAAATTTATGTTATGATAGATATAAATAAAGATAGTAATTGATAAGAGACATACTGATTGTCGCTACATATATAGTGAAAGAGCACAATCGAAATAAGCGGACGTTGTGCATAATAATTGTTATTCAATAAAGGGAAGTTTTTGAAATGTGGATACATTTTAATTATTTATAAATATTTTATTGGAATTAATTAATGATGAGTGAAAAATTGCAATATGGGTGTTAGAGATTGTCCTTCTAGTTATTTTAAATTTTAGAAATGATGATGCGGAGTCGATCACCTTCTTCTGTCTTGGACCAAGTACCTGTAAAAATGGTGGAGACTTGCTCCCGTGATCCTTCCGACGCTCAAGTCAGTTCATAGGGTTTTTGAGGAGTATAATAGTAATGGAAAAATAATATATGAGTCCCTTAGAAGTCAGATCCCCATACCTGTAGAGATTGCCTTCTATTTATAGATGTCTTGTGGCCTTTCCCTTAGGAGACAAGATATATTTCAAAAAGAGAGATTGATCCCTTTTCCATGGGGAGAAAAGATAATCTTCCCTAATAGAGATAATTCTTGGGATATTTAAAGATATTATTGGTTGACTTAATCTTCTTCTTTTATCTCTTTCTAATTCAA
The DNA here is from genome assembly GCF_014633365.1 of Diospyros lotus. NCBI lineage: Eukaryota > Viridiplantae > Streptophyta > Magnoliopsida > Ericales > Ebenaceae > Diospyros > Diospyros lotus. The sequence continues at coordinate 39,996,573 of NC_068341.1, read as the reverse complement.
AATCATAATAAAGATTATAAAGATAAGCGGAGCTCCTAAGTCTTGACACGTGGCAATCACATATTAGTCTTTACTGGCACACATAGCTCCGAGTTAATGGTAACCTCTCAAGGGTAGTACAGTAAAATTGCCTTCTGTAAATATTCCCTCGTCAAGAAACATAGTGTGTATTTTTCTTAAAAATGTTAATAACAAATATAGTAATTGACAATCTTATCAGACATATAAACAGAATGGTACAAATTTATTATAAGAGAAGATATGGAAAAAGATAAAAGAAACTTTAAAGGTGAATTGGACCCAAATTCAGAGGGTGTTTGTATTTGTACCAGGATGGAATTTACTCAAATTTAATAAAAAATTTCTCAAACGTGATACAACACATAACAACCTTATAAAGGATATTTATTACAAATGGCATTGATTAGTGATATAAAATATAAAAAATATTTTAATTTTTTATTAGTTTTAATGTATTTATTAAATTTTTATTATTTAGACAATGAATTTAGTAAAGTAAACAAAAGACAAAGTTACGGTACGTATATATATATATATATGTTGATGTCTGGGCTAAAATTAGCACGTGCTGAAGTCTAGTGCAGCCTTTCTTTAAATTTGTCTCTAATTAAGCTTATTTTACGTCTCTTAAAAAAAAGTTACCTTACTTTTTATTTGTTATTTTTTAGATATGCCTATCTCTCTTCCCTCAATATAAATATATATTAAATCTTATAAATAAAAAAAATAACGTATATATTATTTACTATATTTTAGAAAATTTAACAAATAATTTGATAAAAATTTTAAAATATTTTTTAATCTTATTTTCACCCTTCTATATTTTAATTTAAAAAATATTTAAATTTTATTTTAATAAGCTACTTATTTTAACAAATGCTACAAAAGAAATCAAGCACGTAACACCTCTAGAATTGGTCAACTTCATTCCTCCCGAGCATGGTAACGTTAACATGGGACACGGTGTTGGTTCGCAGATACCACGTGGAGGCACATGCCGACCGCCGAATCCCGAGACCTCCTTTGCAGGCCCAAACTCAGTTGGGCTTTGTATTTCCTCATCAGCCCATGCCCCAGTTCTCAATTCTGGTCTCAACCCATCGCCCATTATTTCAGGCCTGGGCTCAGGTTTGGAAATTGAAAGTTTTAAGGCTAATTCCGGACTGGGCTTCAGGGTTTGAGTCGCATGGCTCTCACACTAGCGTTTGAATGAGACCGTTTCGTCGTCTAATTACACTGGCCAGTGGCGATAGAACAGGGGGTTGCCAGTTGTTCTTTCGAAGCGACGATGATCATATCATAGGCCGCGTCATTGCAACGTGGATTTCAAGGACGAGAGATGCATTTGCTTGGTAGTGCATGACGATGGCGTAAACCAGTGAGGGTAGGGCATAATCTGAACTGAGCAGTGAGTCTGCCTTCCCTTCCAATTAGGGGGGGAGGTAGCATCAAAAGTGCGCACTCATGTAATCAACTGTGCCTTTGATGTTTTCTATTGTGTTCATATTTAGTAAGGCTAGTCCTTTTCAATGGTTTGGTTCGCCCTGTCTTAGTCATACTCAACACGTGTTCCATACTGGCTTGATTCCTAATATTTTAGTCTTGTCAAACACAGGAGATGATGCATAAATTGGCCTTGCAGTTGACCCTATCAAATTTGGAGTTCTTCTACCGGGTAAAATAGATTGACAGAGAAGTGGGTCTACCCGGCTCTCCCATTTTCCCTCCCATGCCCGTTCATACAATTGCTGCCTTTGTCTAGTCTCTTCGTTACCATCATCTTATCGATTGTCTCTGCATCATCAATGATAATCGATAAGACGAGGCGATGGTAACAAGGCAGAGAGGCGAAGACAGTAACGCTCAGCGATTGACGATTATATCGCAACCATGAGAAAGGAAAGAGGAGAGAGACGAATGCAATGGTATGAGCAAAGGTACTTTGGTCTTTTTAACTTTATTCGATAAGTCATAAGCTCATCCAACAATATAGATTAAATCTCAAAATTATACAACAAATCTGTCACGAGACATTTGGTATGATATGAAATTATATCTTTTTTGGTTAATGATGATTTTTACATATAAAAAATCTAATATTCTCAGTGCGATGGGTTCGGTTGGTGTGCTTAAGGGGGAGCTGCTTAAGCTTATAAATATTTTTTGAGAAGTTTGTTTGCGAAATGTTTATATAATGTTTGATTCTGTTAATTAATTTAATTTGGAATATTCTGGTTTTTTACTTTTTTTTGGTTTCGATTGGAAGGTTGAAAATGGGGCAGTTTGGTAAATTCAGCGGTAATAGGGCCGGAACATTTCATTGGCCCCCGTGCATATAACGCGGAGGCGAGGGGGGTTGTTCAATTGGCTTCCATTTGCAGCGAGCTTCGGACAGAGAGAAATTGGGGGAGGCTGAATCGCTTCCGATCGCTCCTCTCAGTGAATCTCTGATCTGTCCGCTTGTCTGAACTGCTGCGGCCATGGCGTTCTCCGACAACTCTCGGCACTCTCTCATCCCAAGCTTCCTCTACTCTTCTTCCTCCTCATCCAAAGCCCTAATCCTCGAGAAAGTAATGAGCACCTCTAGCCGTAGCAGCCTCGGATCTTCACTGCCATCGCCGCCTTCTGCCTCCGGAATCGGCGCACCTGAGAGGAGCTTCATGATTTCGGCTCCGAAGGAGTCAGGCAAGATCGAGTTGTACTCGCCTCAGTACTACGCCGCCTGTACGGCCGGCGGAATCCTCAGCTGTGGACTCACTCACACGGCCGTCACTCCTCTTGACCTCGTCAAGTGTAACATGCAGGTCCATCTCTTCTCTCTCGATCTACTCAACTCTTTCCTTTATTTTTTCATATGTCCGATCCTTTCATTTTTCGCCACAACTGTTATTCTGATTTCGTTCCTGGATCGATTTTTATGTGCTCCTCTGAGAACTGGCTTAGATTGGAACTAGATCTGTTGCTCCTGCTTCTCTCTGGATTTGATTCTATGATTCTTTAATTTGATAGTCATATACCGGATTTTCTTTAGGGTTTCTTTCTTGATAACTAGATATATTTTGGGAAGAAATGTACCGAACTATCTGGAGCGTATTCGTAGGTTATAACCGCTCAAGTATATGTCTCTGAGGTTGTGATTTTTGTTCTTCAGAATTTTAGCCTCCCGTTGTGATTGGTTTGTAGTCCATGCGGTAATCCTCTTATTTTTATTGGATTTTGTACGATTAGTATCTGTAGTACTTGTCACCCCGCCAAATCTCATTATGGTGATTGCTCGGCTTAATCACATTATCTGGTTTCTGTTATGTAATGAAGTATGTACCTGTAATCTGTTTTAGTAAGTTTGCGTGGTACTGTAGTGTGTTTTCCTTATTTCTGCACATTTTCCTTCCTAATTTATGGATTTCGTTGTTTTGCATATTCTTCCTTCGCTTTGCTATTTTAGATATCAATTCTATTTCACACCCATTCCATCTGTATGATGCTATATATTCATAAGGACATAAAAGAAATGAATTATTTCTTATGGATTTCAGTTAATGTTTGTGAATGTTGTATTCTCACCTGAACGAGTGGACTGAATGTGTCTTTTATTCTCTAGATTGACCCTTCCAAGTACAAGAGCATTTCATCTGGTTTTGGAGTCCTGCTTAAGGAGCAGGGGATCAGGGGCTTCTTTAGGGGATGGGTTCCTACTCTGTTTGGTTATAGTGCTCAGGGTGCTTGCAAGTTCGGCTTCTATGAATTCTTCAAGAAGTACTACTCTGACATTGCTGGACCAGAGTATGCATCCAAATATAAAACTTTGATCTACCTTGCTGGGTCTGCATCAGCAGAGACGATTGCAGATATTGCTCTTTGCCCCTTTGAGGCAGTGAAGGTTCGTGTTCAGACTCAACCTGGTTTTGCAAGAGGGATGTCAGATGGATTTCCTAAATTTGTTAAATCTGAAGGCGTTCTTGGGTATGATCATGAACTGTTTCTTCTGTTTTATGAATAGTCTAGTTGTTGAAAGATGTGTTTTTTTTAGTACTTATAAAGGAACCCCCCCAAAAAAAGTTTAGCTTAATATTTTATATTTAATATTTTGAATTTTGTAGGTTGTACAAGGGCCTTGTTCCTCTTTGGGGACGTCAGATTCCATGTAAGTTTAGGTGTCTGCATGTTGTGCATTTTATTCTTCCTTTTTACACGTGGATTTTAAATGGTTGATGTTTGTTATGTATTTGTGGTTTTAATGGGGATAAACAATATCTGCTCACTTATGCTCTCATGTATTAGCAGTTTGTGTGTTAATTATTTCTAGATGCCATATCTTTATCGTATCTTGTATATTATTATTTGCTTTGATATTGTAGGTTGTCTTGCATTACTGTTATTGGCTTTGTATTTTTGTGTAGCATCATATTTTCTGCTCAGCTTTACCTCACATACTTCAGGTTTCTGGATTTGTTTTATAAATTTGATGTTTTCATGTTAGGGTCTGTTTAGTTCTGGAAAACAGCACCAGTTTTCGAGAAAATACTAAATGGAATACAAAAATTTTCTTAACAGAAAATGGAGATATGGAAAACGTGGTTCTTGGAAATACTAAATGGAATACAAAATTTTGTTGCTCTTACAAAGTTTGCAGAAAGTTGATGTTTCTCCTCACAAAGTGTTGGTTCAGTTTGGTAGTTGATCTTTGGCTATCAATTTGGATATGCCCTGCTGTTTGACAGTCACATCTACCGTCTTTATTTACTGCAAATTTGGGGACATCTGTTTGTGATTATTTGAATTTATAGGATAGGTGCTTTACATTTCATTAGGCTTTTGTTGTTGCTTGCATGTGTATTAAAGACGATATAATCAACTCTTCTAAGCTAGTATATGGGGTTTCATGAGTCACTCAACTGCGTCATTTACCATTGTGCAAATTACAAAAGCGGGTACTGTATATCTGGTGATATGCCGCCCTTTTTAATTATTATGTTTTTGGTCAATCCAGCTCACTCCTTAGAAATCTTGAGTTGTTTTTAAACTTTCAGTGAGATTGGTGATAAATATGTAACACCTTTAGTCCCTGGGCTACAAGTATCATGTTAATTCATGCAAGTGAATAGTGATGGTATTATAGATAATACCTGGTTAAAAGATCCCAGGATCTGCACCTTTCATTTCATAGAGCCTTATCCTAAACCCTTCTGTTGGTGAACATCTATCAAAATAAAAGGCTTCAGTTCACACATTTTGTTGACTTTCTGTTAAGGTGTTCTCATGTTTTTCTGATAATGGAGCATGTGTAATTAGTGGCCTTTATATACGAATTTCTAATCCCTATGCTAATGTCATATATGCCCTTCAGAAATTCACATTTTTTGTTTTTTGCTTGGTGAATTCACGTTTTCAGTGGTCATCACTCTGTGTGTGTGTGTAGAAGTTAATTTGGAGCTGGCAACTGTATATTGTTAATGTTGGTTATGAACTGATGCCATGCCTTGTGTACGTAACATGTTTATTGATGCCTAAAAGATAAATTGGTTTAATTTGCAGACACAATGATGAAGTTTGCCTCGTTTGAGACCATTGTAGAGCTGCTCTACAAGCATGCCATCCCCACACCAAAGAATGAGTGCAGCAAGACCCTGCAGCTTGGTGTGAGCTTTGCTGGTGGATACATTGCTGGTGTTTTATGTGCTATTGTGTCTCATCCTGCTGACAATCTTGTCTCTTTCCTCAACAATGCCAAGGGAGCAACTGTTGGCGATGTAAGTGCTGTGGTTTACCATGCTCACCAGAATCCTTCACTGCCTTTCTCCCTGTTGAATTCCTTGCGCAGTCTGTATTACAGTGTATGAAGTTTTTTTGTCTTCTAAATTTGTGCAGGCTGTGAAGAAACTTGGGCTCTGGGGTCTCTTTACTAGGGGACTTCCACTCCGTATAGTAATGATTGGAACTCTCACTGGAGCCCAGTGGGGAATTTATGATGCTTTTAAAGTCTCTGTTGGACTGTAAGTTTATAATTCCGTACCAAACATACATAATGTGGATTTACCTGCTGGAATTGTTTTTTCTGATGGAATTACATGTATGTGACGTCCAGGCCAACCACTGGTGGTGTTACTCCGGCACCTGCTCCTACTGAGCTTGTAAAGGCGTAAAATCAGCTAAAAATTGCCTCCACGGAACAACTGGTGGCGCTCCAGAGGATGAATAAACATTAGCATGTAGACAATGTTGCTTGGATAGCCAGTCCTAGCATCAATTCAGGAGTATTCTTTTTTGCATTCTGAACTTGTTGCGGTTTTTAATTTTGTTGACTTGCATGGGGGGGGGGGGGGGGGGGGGGGGGGAGATGGATTTGGGCCTCTTTTTGGTAGGTAGACTGGTAGGTAGAAATTCAATATCATGCTGTTTTCTCCCATCAAAGGGAAATATGAATCTTAATAACGAACAAGTTTGAGGCCATTTTTTGTGGCTCATTTGAAGGGCATGGGAATTATGCCCGTCGTCGTTTATATTAGTTTTCACTTTTGACAGTTATTTAATTCTCTTCCCTGCCATGCTGCCTTCATTTGGATGCGAGAAGCATCTGATTCTGCGATTCCAGTAATGCTTCTGTGAAAATGAATCACTTTTCAACGTTAGAAGAGCTTATGAAAATATTTGGTATTCAGGCAAAAGAAAAATAAAAAAGAAACGAAGCTTGAGACATATGTGGCCCGCGATCGAGTATTTGTTAAAAGCACCAAGTAACCTTGAACAATAGAAATATATATTTTTATGTTTATCATCTGAAGCTGGTTGGAGTCTATTATCATTGGATTTGTCCAAAATAGAGTGCTGGGTGGCTTTTCTCAACCCTTGAGCTTATGCAAAACTTGCTTGGCTTATTAGAAGGGCTGGGCTTGATCTCTGGTATAATCTCCATCCATCAAATTAATCTCGGTAATAGAGGTGGAGTGAAGTGATGATATGTAATACACGATGTACCTGATTGTTAGAAATCTTGTTTTTAGCTTAATTTGGCTACGTTTTTATATTTGTATCTTTTAAGTTAGATAGTGTTTAAGTTAATAATATGTTTGGATAAATGTATTTTTAAATTATTAGTTAATAATTGTGTTTGGTTTGAAAGAATTGATAAATTATTATAACTTGATAAAAAAACGAAAATAGACAAGTTGAATGATGTAAAATTTTATCATTAAATGTTGATAAATTATATATAATTATTAAAAATATATTAATACAATATTATTATATAAGTTATATAACAACAATATATATTATTATGTGTTATAAATATATAATATATTATTATATGTATATATGTTTATTGATGTTATATATATATATACATATATACACAGACGGTAGCGGGGAGAAGGGGAGGCGAAGCACGGACGGAGGAGATGAGGGTGGGGCCAATGACGGGTAGTGGCTGATGGGGCGACAGAGGATAACTTGAAGCAAATGGGGGTTTGCATTGTCGGATCTAGAAGTAGCAGTGGCGATGGCGCGACTAATGTGAAGGGCGATGGTGTTAGGCAGCTTGCAGCGGCGACAACGACAACTGAGCTCGGCAAGAGTGGTAATCAGGGATGGGTGACGACGGTAATGATAGTTGTGAAGGGAAGAGATGGGAGAGAGATAGCATAGTAACGTTATAATACGAGGGATAAGGGTAAAAATATTAAAAATATTGGTGGATAAAATTGTAAATGACTTGGTCAACACAAAAAGCTGGTGGCAGCGTTTTTGCAAAAGTTGTGGGCTATTAGTTTTTCTCAAACACGGTTATATTGGCATTTAAGCTACATACCTTTTAAATTATTTAATGTTGTTAAACGCTTAACAAAAAAAACGTTAGATAACTTATAAGCTATATAACCAATTTATAAGTAGTCAAATCGCTTAACCAAATGAACCATTAATATTGGGGTACTTTGGAGTAGTGGAGGGCCATGATCATGGCATGTAAACATCAAGTTGTGGAGATATAAATTTGTATTGGGGTCTGAATCTAATCAATTGGGTCAAATCTTTTATTTGGATTTGGTATACTCTGAGGTTAGATATTGACTTAGTTTATAGTCTTGGGTACTTGTTTGTCTCGATCTAGATTTGAGTGCCCTACGATATCCATCCAGAATCAAAGACTAAGATGATGCCATGCCATCCATCTAGGATCCAGTGATTGAGAGATGTGAGTCGATTCGCCTTCTTTTGGGATGCCCTTCCTTGTAGGGCCCCCTGTCGTTCGGTCCCATGATTTTCTATCGAAGAGGTAAATCTGAGTCTAATCTACAATGGTTGTGTAGGGAGTGAATTCAAACCTGAAAATCTAGGCTGCCCTCCACTTCTTGCTGACCACTAAGGCAACCCCAGGGGATATCAATTCACCTTCTCTTGACGCTTACAAAAGTGCCTTGGGCCTAGGCTTATTCCACACTTTTTGCTTGCACCCTCAAAGTCCTTGCTCATCAATATTCAGCTTAAACGCCTCAATCAAGCTTTTCGATTTCTCAATCATTCTTTAGTTCTTAGTTTTCCTTGAGTAGGTATCCCGCCTTCTTTTGAACAAGTATATATACATTGAGAAAATGAGTTCGAGTAATGGGGCGAGCTTGAGTTCTAACCCAAACTCTTTTTCTAACTTTAGTGGCTTTAGTCCCAATAGTAGGTCCCTCTTAAAAGTAGGGGTAAGGCCAGAATTTTGATTCAGTGGAGATAAATTTAAATATAAAAAATATAATTTTAAAAATAAGATAATGATGATAATATTAAAATATTTTTTTTACAATTATTTCTTACGACTTTTCATACTAAAAATTACAATTGTTCAAGAAAGTTATTTTAATTATTTGAATCTTTAGATTTATCATGACCACGAAAGGCAATTTCTTGTCGTAAAAGAAGTTGAACGCAATTAATTGATACATTTAGACGAATTTGATAATCACACAATGTTTGTTCTAACTGCCTAAAAAAAATTGTCTCAATATTTTGCTCTTGATTCATTAATATTTCACAGTTGTTTCGATCTTAATTGTGTGCACTACTAGTATCTCCAACATGAACTTAAAGTTTATATGTTTTTAAAAAAAAATTACTAAACCATTATTTCAGAAAATAATCACTATCTCCTTGTTCCTCATTATTTGTTTTAAAAAAATAACAATATAAGCAAAATATAACATTTTTATATATACTATAGTCCAACCAATCACCAAATTCATTGAACCAAGTTGGAATGAATCATCTTGATTTCAAGACTGACACTGACATCTTTGCAATTAGGCTCTTTTAATTTGATCTCAAAAATTAATATTATAATCCATTATTGTAGTTCTTCGTTTGAGATCCATAGGAAGTTGTGCAACATCAATTTGCTTAATACTTGCTTTGTTAATTTGTTCATTTTCTTCAATATAAATTTCTTCTATACTTGCTTTCATTGCTTCATAATTTTCTTCAATACCTAGCTTTATTTGCATTATCATTGTAAAAAAAATAAAATTATGAACAAATTGTAAAAAATGTTGTGATGGTTACTACTGGGCCATTATACATTTTCTTTCTTCAATACTTATTTTTTTTATTTTTAATAGTAAAATATAATATATTTTTTAATTCTAGTAATAAATCATTATAAAAAAATAAAAAAAAAATCTGCTCCACTAGTCCTCACGTGGGTCCACCCCTGAAATTTAAGAGGGATAGTAATGTCTTTTTAGCTATCTCGTGAAGTTGTTGAGGAGAGTTCTGGATCCAACTCAGATGCCCCTTCGCCAAGCAGGTTACCCTTCTTAGTAAGGAAGTCATCAAGGAACTTATGGGCCAATTTGAGCTACCTAAGGATGACCACACTTTCTCTCATCCGAAGGTTTACAAAGCCCATGAAGCTCCCAAGGGCTCCAATTGGTAATTTATGCAGATGCTTGGATGTCATCTTTGCCTTCCTATCCAACCCCTCGTTGATGAAATTTTCACCATTTTTGAGATGAACCCTTTTAAGTTTGTTCCCAATGATCGAGAATTTTTCCTGCTTACCTTATTTGTTGTTGGACCAAAAATGTCCCTCCTAATGCTTGGATCTTCTCATCCATGTTTCAAGCTAATGCTTGTAGGAGGGGACGAGAATTCTTCATTGTTGTGGCTAGGAGGAGATTCATAGTTGACACCCCTTCATTGATCAAGGTGTGGAAGAATTGGTATTTCTTTGCCATCCCCAAGCAAGGTCAATTTCCCTTCTTGACCCTTCGAAGGAAGGGGAAGTTTAACACCCCTTCTTTCAAGTTTTGCATTCATATGCCAATCTTGCACAAACAATCAACAAAAACAAAACAACTTACTTTAGTACCATAGCAACAATACAAGCTAATTAGCTTCTAATTATGGTAAATAGTCATATGGTAAATAGTCATATAGTACCTAGTTATTTAAAACTTAAATAGTGCCTCTAGTAGTTCAAGAAACTATTTCCAATACATGCTCTCAATGGATTCTGTTATATGTATTTCCTGTGTCACCCCACATGGCCCAGACTCGGTCTGATGGACCGGCCCAATCACCCAAAGCCGAGAAGGCCTAGGCGACCTTGCCAAGGAAAGTTTAGCCACCATCGAAATCTGAAGCTTGTAAAGCGAGCTTCTGAGAAGCTCCTAGCAATCGGCTAACGAGCTCCCGGTAGTATCCTTCAGTTCGCTGAACCACCCAGGTCGCTAGCCCAAAACCCCCAGCTCGCATAAGTGGCAAAGCTGCTTATGAGTCAGAGGTAGGGTCCAATTACTTTATCTGCAATAGCCCATGCTCCTCGTAATGGGGATCCCACTCCCGATTTTATGTAAACGATAAGGGCAGTTTGTCCCCCATTATGCAGTCTTTATATTTCTATATATTATCTAAATTGTAAAAACCCCTCAGTACAAATAGGGGGTCAGGGGAACAAAAGAAGGAGAGAATAATCAGATATCGCCATTTTGAGAAAATAATCAGAGTGCGGTCGTGGAGTAGGCATCGTTCTGGTCGAACCACGTAAAAGATTCCGGTGTGGACTTACGTCAAAAACTTTGTTTTCTTTCTTCCTCTTGGTATTTTTGGACTTATTCACCGCGGGCCAAAACGAATCACGGTCGGCTAAAATCGAACGTCGACAGATTCAATTAAGGCTTACAAAACGTGTTAGCCTCTCGATGTAGTTGTTCACACAATCCAAAAATCAAATACCATGTTGTTTGTCAATTTACCATCCAATCATATAAAGGGTTTAGAATTAGCTTAGGGCTTTCTACTAGGAGTTATTCGTCGAAGCCTTATCATGACACTACTTGTTGGAAACAATGATGGCACGTGTCATATTCGAACCATGATCAAGAGACTTCTTTGCGTTGATAACTTGATCAAGAGTATAGAGTAGATGTTTATTATAGTTGATTGTTGTAAGTGAAATTTGGACAACAAAATTAGAAGAATTGCTAGAGTCGATTGAAAATGACATGCTTGGATATCTTTGATGATGTGAAGTTTCATTTAAGCCTCACTCTCTTTCATTCTCTCACTCAAGATATATGTTCGTTGGTATATATTTTGAGACTAGTTTTTGAATTATGTATAGAATGTGGAATGATGAAATTACGATTCAATCTTGTAATGGCTCAAATTGGCAAGAATCTCACAACACCATGATGACAAGATGCTTGATTTGTTGTCCATTTCCACTGAAGACAACTAGCGGTCTCTCAACAGTAGAAGCGTGAAAAGTTGGTCAACAAAGAGTGTCGACAACGTCTAGCAATTTTGCTAGATGTTTTTTTTATCTTATTCAATGCTTTTGCGTGGAGCTAATGTAATTAAAAGGGGTGGTTATGCTGGCTCGCCAAATTGTTTTTCATTGTAATAGCGCATTGTTATTTATGAAAAAAAGGCATCATCGGATCTTGTAATTATAGTTAGCTAATTAGCTAAAATGCAAAATTTGACTTATTTTCATGTAAGACTAGTCAAGGTTAGAGCCATATAAAGTCCTTTGATTTTACATTTCATTTGTGTCATTAAAGTACCTGGATCGCAGCGGAATATCGAAACTGATTTTCCTAACAACCTCTGTGGAAGAAAACTATAAAAGCTTTCTTATCCGTCCCCCCCTTATCCGCCCAAGGCTCGAATGGTGATGCCGAAGACAGTATATGAGCGATCATAAACTGATTCTGATTGTTGTTCATTTTTTCATTAAACTCTATGTCTATTTATAGGTATCACAAAGATACAGATAGACATGGCTTTATCGAAATTTGAATCTCATTCAAATTCTAATTACTTATCCCATCATTGTTAAAATTCAAATGTTAATGAATTTGAAACAAATTCATATTCATAACATTTATCTTTATCACTAGGGAACTTATCCTAATGTAACCGCAATTCTAACAATCTCCCACTCTGGTACATGGGATAATGCTCAACTCATCTCCTCATACAGGACGTCAAGGGGTGCGACCTTGATGACAACGATAAGAGTACTATATCAAACAACTACCAATGCCAACATAGTACTGTTGCAAAAAGAAATAAACGAGGGCAATGCCATCTATGCCTTAGATAATAAATAACACATTTATCAAATGCTTCCAATCTCTCAAGATGAACTCTGAACAACATTTGATCATCAATCGAAGTTCTTGCACTCATGATCATCACACAGATGATCGTCTGGACTATGAGTTGCAAAACTTACATGATGTGGTATAAATTATCTTTCCCAAAATTTGAAACAATCCATTTCTTGGTTCAACCACTTGCCCAGACATGGCCCGCCTAACTGCTTTCTTGCTAGCCAATTGGGTGACATGCTAAAGTAGTGTAATTAAATCTCAACTTTATGAAACAATTTTAGGTTAGAAGGCATATGTGAATGGGGTCTCACGCAGTGATAGAGAGAGAACAATCTTATCACTTCCCTATAGCGGTCGAACAAGCGCATGCTGTATGATGTGCATGCTACGGTGGAGCTCCCACTAATTAGGGATGTCACACATAAAACACCGTACAGATGTCGGTCCAGTCACCACATAGGCACTAACCTGAGTCACTCAACTTATGAGTACTGACATCCTGTTTTTCTCAGGCTTAATATGGAATTCAGAATATATCCATATTCGACTTCTTCAAATAAGTCTCATCTTAGTCGTACTAAGGCGATAATAACAACCTTGGATACCCCTCATGTGTCAAGGCACTTACACTGACCACATAAGTCCAAGAGTAAGTTGTCTCATCCTGCACACCACACAGATGTCAGGGTGATCGTCTGCGTGAGTGGACCGACCCAAGCCTGGTGACATTCACGAACATGTGCAATTATTTTCATGTTTTCCATATCAACAACACAATGTCATATGATGAAAACAGAAAGAAGATAACAAATATCCATCAAAGAAGATAACAAATATCCATCAGTATAAATCAAAAAATGAATGTCGTAAACAGTGATCAAATGTAGAACTCAAATTCTACGTAATCCCATACGCCTCACATGGGATTCAAACACATTCCTGCTAAGTGGCTTTGTCAATGGGTCAGCCAACATTTTAGCGCTAGGAATATAACTTAAAATCACTTCGTTGTCCCTGATCAATCCTCTAATGTAGTGATATCTTCTTCTTATGTGCTTTCCTCTATCATGGAATTTGGGGTCATGTGTGAACTGCATCGCAGTTGTGTTATCGATCCGAATTTTGACAGGTTCATCAGCCTAAGCTGTTACCCCGAGCTCTCGAAGGAAAACACTAAGCCAGGATGCATGTCTTCCAGCTTCTGAGCTAGCCACATACTCTGCTTCCATGGTTGACTGAGCAACACAGTCTTGCTTCTTGCTTCGCCAAGAAATTGAGCCTCCACCAAGAGTGAAAACATATGCTGATGTGGGACACTATCATCTTTATCTCCGCCAAAATCAGCATTAGTGTAACCATGTACTTTCATATCTCCACCTTGGAAAGCTAGAACATAATCATAAGTACTACGTAGATACCTCATGATTCTCTTTACAACTCTCCAATGTATCTCACCAGGATTACTTTGGTATCTGCTTACTAGCCCGACAGCAAAGCAGATATCAGGACGAGTACACTTTATAAGGTACATGAGACTCCCAATAGCATTGGCGTATGGTTTCTTTTCCATTAGTTTCCTTTCTTTCTCTATTTTAGGGCACTGACTAGTACTTAAGGTGCAACCCTTATCAACTGGAGTATCAACAGACTTTGAGTTATCCATATTAAATCGTTCAAGGATCTTACGAAGGTAAGTCTCTTAAGACAAACTCAAAAGCCTCCTTGAGCGATCCCTCGAGATCTTAACTCCGAGGATATAACTCGCTTCCCCTAAATCTTTCATCTCAAAAACAGAGGATAGCCATTCCTTAATGGTGTTGATCATCTCCAAGTTATTTCCAACTAATAAGATGTCATCTACATATAAGGACAAAATCAAGAACCTATCTTTTGTCCGTTGGATATACACACAATGGTCCTCCTCCATCATGGTCAAACCAATAGAGGTGACGGCTTCATGAAACCGTAGATACCATTGTCTAGATGACTGCTTGAGACCATATATGGATCGTTTGAGACGACACACTTTGCCCTCTTGCCCTTGAGTAACAAAATCGATGGGTTGATCCATATATATCTCCTCGTCTAGTTCTCCATTGAGAAATGTTGTCTTGACATCCATCTGGTGTAGCTAAAGATCTAAATGAGCGACGATGGCTAGAATCACGCGAATAGAGTCAAATCTCACCACCAGAGAAAATGTCTCTAAGAAATCTACACCCTTCATTTGGGTGTAACCCTTCGCGACCAATCGGGCTTTATACTTGTCAATCGATCCATCAGCTCGGCGTTTGATTTTCAAGACCCACTTGTTACCAATCGTCTTTCTATTTGGTGGAAGATCAACAAGTTCCCACACCTTGTTCTTATCCATCGAGTCCATTTCCTCTTTCATAGCGATCAACCATTGATCTCGGTTTGGGGAGGTTAAGACTTCTTCATAAGAAGTCGGCTCACTATCATCTGACATGGCACACATGAGTACCCTTCCCTCAATATCATCGAAATGACGACGAGGGATTAGCCCACGCTGGCTGCGTCGAATTACTTGAGTCTCCGAAGTACTGTCTATGGGTTCACTCCCACTAACTGTAGGAATTCTCCTACTGACAAAAGGAACTTTCTCTTGTAACTCATACAATTGGGAGTCCTTATCAACCTCATCAATTCTTGGGAACTCATCCCCAAGAAACTCTACATCCCGAGATTCTGTCTCAGTCAAACCCCCACTAGGATGTTCACGATACATGACGTATCCTTTTAATCCTACAGGATATCGAATGAACACCTTCTTGCTGGCTCTTGGTCCAAGTTTTCCATACTTGTGGGACGTGCTATGAACATATCCAGCTAATCCCCAAGGCCGCAAGTGATCCAAGTTTGGACTTCTTCCAGTCCATAACTCATAAGGGGTAGAAGGCACGGACTTACTTGGAACACGGTTAAGAATGTAGGCTGCAGTCAACAACGCATCTCCCCAGAAACTAATTGGGAGATTTGCCTGCGCCAACATCGATCTAACCATTTCCAACAAAGTCCTATTCCGGCGTTCTGCAACACCATTTTGTTGCGGAGTGCCAGGAATAGTTAGGTGTCGAACTATACCTTTTTCCTCACAGACTTCTAAACTGATCAAAAAGATATTCACGGCCTCTATCGGTTTGAAGAGTTTTTAAACTCTTATCCATCTGATTTTCAACCTCATGCACAAAGCGTCTGAAGCAATCTAAAGCTTCTAACTTATGAGAAATCAGATACACGTAGCCGAAACGTGAATAATCATCTATGAAGGTAATAAAGTATGATGCACCATGACGTGCCCTCGTATTCATAGGACCGCATATGTCAGAGTGTACTAACTCCAAAGGACAAGATGCACGAGAAGCCTTACCAAAAGGTTTCCTTTTGGTCTTACCAGCTAAGCAAGGCTCACAAACAGTGAGTCTCACTTTACTAAGAGATCCCAATAGACTTTCTCTCGCCAGCCTTGCCATCCTTTCTTGACCTACATGGCCAAGTCTCTTGTGCCATAAATCACAATTAACATTTATGTTAGAAGAAGTAGAAGAAACTAAAGTAATAAAATGGTTATTAAAAACATGATCCAAATTAAGTTTGAAAAAACCATCTACTAAGAAACCACCTCCAAAGAATGTATCATCCAAATAGATGTTCACGCCAGTATCACGGAAAAGAAAAGAATAACCTTGTCCTAATAAACATGCTACTGATAATAGATTACACCGGACTCTAGGAGCATACATAACGTTCTTCAGGAGTAGAATCTTGCCATTCTTCATCTTGAGATGGAACGAACCAACTCCAAGAACTTCTTCTTGTGTGCCATTCCCAAGCTTGACGTACTGAGTTCCCGCTGGCACCCGGTGGTAATCCACAAACCCTTCTTTCTCAACACTTATGTGTCGTGTTGCTCCTGTATCCACAATCCACTCAGGACATGAGTATGCAACTAATGCATGTGAGCAAACATGAATCAAAGGGGAATAAGAAGAGAAATATACCTAATTCGGCTCTGGACAATCCCGAGCGAAGTGACAATTCTTCTTATAATTATAGCATTTCAATTTGGACAGGTCTTTCTTTCCACGTGTCCCTCTTTTGGCCTTCTTGTTCTTGCCAATATTAGGTGCAGGCCCTGATGCCTTCGATCCTCGTCTCTTGCGTTTGGGCCCGAAGCCCTCACGTCTGTCGACCTTAGCTACAAAAGCCACCGCACGGTTTGCTTCAATGCACTCCGCCTCAAGCTCCAAGTGACGTGAAATATCATCAAAAGTTTTAATATTTTCACTATGTGTCATAAGGAGCTTCATCTGAGACCACTTAGGGTCAAGCAAGGATCTGATCACCCCTAGGAGTTGCTGCTCATCAATAAGCGCTACTCCCTCACTCTAAAGATCTCTGATAAGTGAACCCATCACTCTCAAATGCTCAGCCATGCTGTGTCTCGGGTCTTTGACATACTGTTGAAATTTTAATTGTAAAGCGCGAAGCTTTGTTGCGGATATCTGACCAAAAGTGATCTTCAACTTTTGCCATATTTCCATGGCAGTCTAGTAAGACTCAAACTGGCCCATGAGATCGGCCTGCATGCTAACAAGCATTGCAAGACGAGCATAACGGTCCCTTTCAAGCCATTTGTCATAGGCCCGCTGTGTCGCCAAGGAAACATTTTCCCCTTGCAGCACGGGATGTGAAGTCTCCAAAACGTCCCATACTTTCTCCATCTGAAGTAGATACTGAATCTGCTTCTCCCATGTGGAGTAGTTGGACCCATCCAACTTATCTATCCTGGTCATGCTTCCAGCAACTGAACTGGCGGCTATTAATCACTGAATCAGGGACAACAAAAAAGACATTCAATGCACATGTTCAAAGCAAACAATTAAATCAAACATTTAGCTATGCACTTCGGGATCAACAGATCGCCAGGCTTCAAAGTCATCACCCTTAATGCACAACTAATATGTTATGATTCAATTGTTTATGTAGTAGAACTAATCCACAATATATTAGGACCCATCAAAGGCCCAAGATCGGTATTAAACTGAAATTAATTATCAATAAGCAAATAAAACTAAATATTTGCAGACAATAGATAATTAATTAAGTTAGCAAAAATGCCACATCACATCTATTTATAATTTTAGACTCAAAATTAAACTTATTAATTTATGGTCTAAAAGAATAAATTAAACAAATATCATGACAATATTAAAACACATAATAAAAGTCATGAAAACAATTTTATTAATTACAAAAATTAATATTCCAGAATTAAATATTCTTAAAATAATTCTGATTTTTTTAATTCAAAAAATGGATTTATTATTTAATTTATAATTTTAAGCACAAAATTAAACTAATTAATTCATGACCCAAAACTATTAGATGAATAATTAAATAAAAACCCAACATCATGGCCCAATACAAAATTAAGCCCAATTAATATTAAATTAAAAAAAACAGACCCAATTTAATTAAAACAAATAGCCCAAGCCCAAAGCCCAAAGCCCAAATCAATGGGCCAGCTTTAAATCTTCTCATGGATCTTTCAATGGTGGGTCAACCCAACCCAGATCCGACCCATCACTTAGTGGGTCATCATCTTCTTCCCTAACACAAAGTTAGGGTTTTGCAGGGCCTTGAACCAGCGCCGTCGCCGCCTGCCTTCTCCTCTGCCATGCTTTGTCGTCGGCCGCCTCTCACTCCTCTTCGCCTCTTATCACTGCCAGTCGCATCTTCTCCCTCTTCTCCCCTTATCGCCATCTCTAATGGCAACCACAGAGGCTGCCCATTGACAGCAAAAAGGGGCCGCAACCATGGCAAACCATCGGCCATGGCTAAGGCGGGCACGACGAGAAGAAACGCCTCAAACGATTGGCCACTGCGAAGGAGGCGCTGGACGGCGACGATGCGTGGTGAAGGAGGAGGAGCTCGAACCGTCCATGGCAGAAGGTAAGAGGTCGCGGCCATGACTGATTTCAACCTTCAGCGATGGTTTTTCACTGGCCGCGACTTACGCGATCGCTGGGGTTGGCCACAGCCACCGGTCGTGACGAACATGACCGCCTCCGACGGTGCCTCAACCATCGTGAGGCTGACCGAGGAGCTTCAAGCCCAGCGGCCATGACGAACATGGCTTCCAGTCACTGCCTCGGTGCAGAAAATTTTTCGCAAAAATTAATTACGAGTTACTTACAAAATGGTGACTGAATCGAAGCATACAGAGAGACTAAATTATTTCACACAGAAAAATATCACGAGTTACTAAAATTGTGACTGTCAACTACAACGGTGTAGGCAAATAAACAATGGCTTTGATACCACTGTAGGACTTTTAGATAAAAAGTAAAGCGGTATGTAAAATACCTGGATCGCAGTAGAATATCGAAATTGATTTGCCTAACAACCTCTGTGGAAGAAAACTATAAAAGCTTTCTTATCCGTCCACCCCTTATCCGCTCAAGGCTCGAATGGTGATGCCGAAAACAGTATATGAGCGATCAGAAACTGATTCTGATTGTTGTTCATTTTTTCATTAGGCTCTATGTCTATTTATAGGTATCACAAAAATACAGATAGACATGGCTTTATCGGAATTTGAATCTCATTCAAATTCTAATTACTTATCCCATTATTGTTAAAATTCAAATGTTAATGAATTTGAAACAAATTCAAATTCATAACATTTATCTTTATCACTAGGGAACTTATTCTAATGTAACCGCAATTCTAACATTTATGAAAAAAAGGCATCATCGGATCTTGTAATTATAGCTAGCTAATTAGCTAAAATGCAAAATTTGACTTATTTTCATGTAAGACTAGTCAAGGTTAGAGCCATATAAAGTCCTTTGATTTTACATTTCATTTGTGTCATTAAAATGATAGAAGAAGTGTTCTTATTGTCCCCAAATCTAGTTAAATGGGCCTTAAAGGGTAAGATTGGGCCAACTACAAAAATTCTTCAAATGAGGGTGTTACAAGGAGACACTATACAATACAACACAGGCTTTAACTTTCTATTTATGGTAGATAGCCATACAATACCCTATTATCTAGTACTACCAGAGTACCTCTACAAGCTCCAAAGCACATATTCTTAATGGGTTCAAGGCATGTTAAACCTCCAAGCCTCTTGATCTAGGTTACTAGCACCACCTAGAAACTAAATGCTATGTCATTTTTCAAATTAGCACCCTACCATCATCCAAGGTTCAGAATTAGCTTAGTGACATCTTATTGTAGTCATTTATTGAAGCTTTTTATGAGGAGGGTTATCCTTGTTTGACAACATAATGGCACATGTTTAGAAGCCTTCTTAGCCATGATAACCTAATCGGGAGTATATATAGAATAGTTGATTATTAAGATTGATTACTGTAATTGGAATTGTGTATCAATTAGACTCCATTTGCCCCTTCAAATGAATTTTCAAAGTACATGGAGACATAGACATGCCAGTATTGAGAATTGGGCTCTATGACTATGAGTGTTCCTCTAAGCAAATCCAATGCTTGACTTTGACACGTGAAGCTTGTCTTGCTTAATCCTAATGTTCATTGTTTTGCCACTCGTACCATGTAACACCCCCTCTAAATTAAAAAAATAAAAATTAATGCTTGCATATATACAAGCATATTGCATAAGTATTCAAGAGTCACAAACTTTCCCAATACCATGTCAAAGTTACAAGTTTGGCTTCTTCTTATTATAGTAGATAGCCATTTATTACACCGTTATCTAATATTACAATAATATTCGTAAAGGCTCGAGAGCTCTTTTAAAGATATAGTCTTAATGGGTATAGTTAAGGTTCTGAAATGTCTGTATCTCTTAATGCATGTCATGGACCCTGTTTACAAGTTTAATATCATGTTTTTGGTAATGCTTTGTCTTAATGTATTTTTCAAAAAAGAAAAATGAAGTAGCAAGTACTACAGAAAGGCACAAAATTATACTAATTTTACTCAATAATTCTACCTTTTTAAAAGAGCTAGAGTCTTTACAATATATATATATATATATTTCTTATCAAAATTAAAATTATAGACACAAAAAAAGGTTAATAAATAGTAGACTATGGCAACTTAAAATCTGATAGGTGTGTTGATTTTGACCGCCGCCAACCCAACATGTCAAAAGTATTAATTTCTTCTAATGTAAATCCTCCTCCTCTATTTAAACAAAAGTCTAATTCATTAGATGTACGAGTATCATTAGGTAAAACTTGTTTTTTCATTTAAGAGACGTTTATTAAAATGAGCAAAATAAGAGATATTAAGATAAGATTAAAATGCATTCTAGATCAAGATATAGAATGATCAAGATAAGACTGGAAAACATTTCAAGATTTCTATTAGAGTGTTTGTTAAATTTTTTAGAATCTATCGATACTTGTATTTTTTCTTTTTATGTGTTTGTTAATGCATATGATGATAAGTACTAAGATAAGAGTTTTTTTACCAAAATATTCTTATTATTAAATTTATGATTAAAATACTATTTTATGATTAATATGAATTGTCAAAAAAAGAAAAAGAAAAATTAATATTTTATTTTCTAAATTCATGTTCAAAAATAAATTTAAAAAGAATTAAAAAATAGAAATAATTATTATTAAAATTACAATAATTCCACTTGATAATTAAAAATGACTAAAACATATTTTTATAAAAGATAATAAAATATAAAATTAAATAAAATAATTTAAAAATTGGTGAAAGGAATTATATTAGTAAATAAATTAAAAATGTATTAAATAATATTAATTATAAGACTTAAATAAATAATTTTTTAATAAATTTAAATCTTTAAAATGCATTAAATGGCATTAACTATCTTACAAATAGCATATAAATAATTGAGTCTTATCTTGAAAAAGCCAAATAAATTTATCCGAGGGGAAGGTCGAATAAATTTATCTTGAAAGAGAGAGATAAGAGGTCACGTGAGATTTTTTTGAAAATAATCAGATAAACTTAACAAATACGTTAAAAAAGACCAAACATCCAGAATGCTTCCCATATCTAACATTTTTCCCCTCTTATCTTGATTAACAAATACCCCTTTAAACAAAACTCTAATTAATTTAGTAAGACTAGATTGTATTAAATGGCAGCAATTACCTTTTCTAATGATTTAGAACCTATTTTTAAATCATCTACACGCACATTTAAAATATGATGTGGACATCTATAATGAAAATGCATACCTAATTCATTATTATAACAAAAGATCTTACCTAAAAGATTTAGTGTAATCCATGTATTATCATCATTGATTCTGTTATGTTGTTCGACAAGAAATATAAAAGGGTGGATGTGTGGGTCTCACGCTCCGTGCCTCTCATTTTATCTATATGGACAATATAAGAGTTGTCCGATACAGATAACAGAAAGAAATCATTATCATCATAGTCTCATAATTTGCCCTTTAATTATTTTTAATCATATATATATATTTTATTTTAAAGTTATATTATACATTTATAATAAATGTTAATTTATTTTTAAATAATTATGTAAATTATTATATGAATAATATTGATAGAAAATATAAATAATTACATTATTAATAAAAATTAGATTACTATAAAAATTATCACTACTTATAAATGATCATAATACTCGTATCAATAATATTTATAAAACATAAAACATTTATATTGTTATAAAAGTTATAAAAATATAATTGTTATTAAAATTATATGGTTATAATTTAAAGTTTTATAATTTTTATAATAATATAATTTATATTGTTAAAAAATATTTTTAATAATTTTAATACTTAATTTGAATAATCGTATAGATAACGTTTATGTACTCTTGCTTCATTATCATTGTGTTATAACATCTTCTTTATAATTTATAATTTTCAAATAGTAAACTTATTAAATAATATATCAAAAATTTAAAATCAAAATTACAATATAGAAAATTATAAATTTTTTATTTTAAAATTTTCATTTAGGCTAGGCCCAACGGGCCAGGCCAGTCGGACTGGTGGGCCAATGGGCCCAAGTTGAGCTAACTTTTTCTAGGTTGATTCAAGACGGGCCGATGGCCCAACCCTGCAAAATTAATGACTTCTAAAAGTCATGTTTTTATTATATAATTTGAAAAGGATAAACCTTAAGACAAAGGGTTTATAGTTGGAGGAGTTTGCTTTTTAACAAAAACAAATATATTTTTATTTTATTAAATAGTTAAAGAAATATGAGATACTTCTTATATTTGAATGAGTAAAAAAGTGACCCAATTAGGGAAGAACAATAAAGGGCTTGTTGAACCTAGCAACCATTATAGAGCCACCAAATTTAGGGAAACTTTAGATTTAGCTTTGTGATGTTGCGATTTATGCATAATGAGATTATATAGAAGGATGCCAAGGAGGGTGCATGATAACTCACCCAAGTTTGCCAATTGTTAGATTTGCACAAATTTGACTCTTAAAAAACTTAAGCCATTAGATAATATTTGTTTAGCTATTGAAAGTTTGGAAACAATGTGTCATAGTTTGTTGCGGGGAGTTTTCTTTGTAAAAGTCAAGTCATTGTAGGTCTTATCACCAATCATCGTGATTGGATTTCATCCATACACGAGCTCTTCTTAACTCTAATAGAAAAATGTGTTAGGTCGAGAAAAGGAATTTACAAAAATTTTCAAAATTTTGAAAATGTGTAGTTTTCTAAAAGAGTTTATTGTTTTAAATTATTTGTCATTTGGATTATTTAGACAAGAATTTATCATGGTTTATTTTTTTGTCATTTGGGCTCTTCGTAGTATATTCTTTATTTGGACAACCTGTAGTTAGATATTTGTCACTATCGACATTAATTAAAATTAGATTACCTTAAATTTATTAATCTCCACTTAATCTCTCTATAATAAAAAATAAAAAATTAGCGAACCAACCAATACCCCATAATTAACCCCTCTATTAGATGGAACCAATCATTGGGTTTGGAAAGGTTCTAGCGACCTAGCTACAACTCATCATCGATTCAAATTGTCCAAAAATAGAGAAGAAAAACTTGAAAAAAAATAAAGAAAGAAAGTAAGAGTTGTCGGTGACACAATAAAAGTAAGGAAAACCAAAGCAACTTACTCAATAGTACCATAACAACAATACGAGCTTACCTTCTAATTATGGTAATTAAATAGCCATACAATACCCGATTGCCTCTACAAGTTCAAGAAGCTTTTTCACGTACACACTCTCAATGGATTCAAAGCCCCTATGAAACCTTTAAGCAAGCAGCCTCCTCCTCCTGAAGTGGGCTGTTGGCACAATCTAGAACTCAAACACCATGTTTTTTGTTTGCCAATTTACCATTCGATCTTCTTCTTCATCATCCAAAAAGTTGAGAATTAACTCAAGGCCTTCTAGTGAGAGGCATTTGTCGAAGCCTTACCATGACAGTCGTTCTCGTTGGCAGCGACGATGGCATGTGTTGCATCGGAACCATGATTAGAAGCCTCCTTCGTGCTGATAACCTGATCAAGAGTATATAGAGTAGTTGACTACGGTATTCAACTGCTGTAAGTGAGATTTGGACAGGGAAATTAGAAGAAGAACTGCGAGAAGAGCTGATTGACAGTGACATGCTGCTTAGATATCTTTGATGATGTGGAGTTCTAGTTTACCCCCACCCCCTCTCCCTTGCTCTCACTCTTTCGCTGTCTACACACAGACGTGTGTGTTTGTGAGTGTGAATATGTAGAGAAATGAAACTACGATACGACCTTGCGGTGGCTCAACTTGGCACGAATCTCAGAGCACCATGACCGACAAGACGTTTGATTTGCTGTCCATTTCCACTCAAGAAAGACAAGACAATGGCATGGTCCCACAGTATACAGTAGAGGCGTGGGAAATTAGTCCACAAATTCAATGCTTTTACGTAGAGGTGATGTAATCGAAAGGCGTAGTTGTGGTTGCGCACGAAATTGTTTCTTGGCTGCAATCTGCTCAAAAGTTGAATTCCCTCACTTAAGGGCCTCTCCACACACGAAATTGTTTCTTGTTGTAACAACGCGTTGTTATTTATGAAAAGAAAGCATCATTGAATCTAGTAACATTTGATTTATTTTCATTTGATTTTGCATTTTTTCCTTTCGGCCCGATGGTCGAATGTAAACTCGTAACAAATTTTGCCAATTCACTTTCTTATTTACTGAAACGCCAAAATACTTATAAGTGTCAGTCGTGCCCTGATGGACTGATCGTCAGAATCCATCTCTTACCATAAAGAGCTCACGTCTAACCATCCATTTGGATCAGAAAGAACACATTTCATTTGTGTCATTACGGCCACGACCAGTTTAAGAGTTGGTAGGGTCCTAGCCATCAGGCGGCTGACAATAAGTTGTAATGGAGCAATTGACCATAACTCTTTCTCTCTAATCGTCATGTGCAAGTACTGAGTAGTATCATCACTTCTTGATCGACGACTGCACATCTATTGTCTCTTGCTCTTGATTTCCTTTCTTCCACTAGCGATAGCATCTCTTGATCTCCTGGCTCCCGTCGGCATCTGAAGTCTCTTTCTGTTGACATCTCTTAGTCTCTGACATCTCCTTCCTCCGACATCTTTCGTCCTTCTCCTAGCGTGCCAATTTTTTTAGGACCCTCTTTTTTGGGGGCCTTAGGGAGGCATAGGTCTTAGTTGCCTATCCCTTAAGCCTTGTCTGGTTACAATGGTGCAAGAAGTGTTTTTATTGTCCCTAGACCTAATTAAATGGGCCTTTAAAGGCCAAATTGGGACAGTTATAAAAATTGGTGAAAATGACAGTTGGTTTCAAGGAGGAGAGATGTCAATCAGTACTGAGAATTTGGGTTCCATGAGCATTAATGCACAAGCAAATGCTAGCTATGCTTGACTTGAATGGCCAACCTTGTCGTCTTATTCATTCCTAATCTTAGCATATCCTTCCTGTTATGGTAGATGGGCATGCAATAATCTTTTATCTAATACTCTACTCTGAGGTTACCTCTAGAAGCTCAACGAACTCTTCCTTCCATACACATTCTCATTGGTTTCATGGTGGCAAAACTCCAAGCCTCTTAAATGTGAACGTTGCTAGCATGGTCTAGAGGTCAAATACTAAGTCATTTGGACATTATCCAATCATTCTTAAATACCAACCAACAATAATATCATGGGTAGTAGTACTTCTTGTTGAAAGGATTGAGTATAAAAGTTTTTAAATAGTCTTATCTAACTATTTGTTTGGTGAATAATGGGACATTGGAATAAAAAATACTAACATTCTAGTGAAAAGTCTTCTAATACTTTGGTGGGAGGTAAGACAAATGAAGCTCGTGAATCCAAGTTTGATAGTGAAGTCATTTGAAGATTTCTTATGTTCTTTGTATATATTTTTTATGTTAAGAGAAATGTAAATATATATTGATACTTTAGATTTTTTTTTTTAAATTTTTCTTTAGGTTTCATTGTGAAGCTCGGGGTATGTAAGAGGAATGTAAATATATATTGGTAGTTTAGATACTTTTTTTCGGGTTTTTCTTTAGGTTTCATTGTGAGGCTCGGGGTATCTTGCATAATGAGTTATGGATGCTTTGCAATTTTTTCTATTAAATTACTTACTTACAAAATAAAAAAGTTTTTAAATAGCATATTTGAGAATGTATTGATAAAATTAAGAGTAAAAAATCAGTATTTTAAAATATTAAAGAGATATTACTAGTTGTTGATAAAATGCATCTTAATTAATTTAAATCAATGTTTGACATAAAGCTATAATTATAAAAAAAAAAATTTAAACTATATATACAATAATGTTTATTATATTTTACTTACAAAAAAAATATTTATTATGTTTTTATCAATTTTAGTCTGTTTACCTTACTTTTAACTCTTCAACTTCTATTCTTATTTTTTTTGTAGAAAAATCTCTAATCAATGATAGAACAAGATTTATTTTGCATCATATCTAAAGGATTTTTTGGTTTTGGCTAAGCAATATCCCTTAATCATTATCAAATTGACTGTAATCTTTTTCTATTTGTGAGGATCCCACCACAACAACTTGTACTTCTAATAGACTATAAATTAGATCAGAATCATTCTCAATGAGTCCATAAGAAGTGATCCCAATTTTTTTCATTTGGTATGGGAAGAGACCAAAGATCTTGAACAAACAATCCAATAGAACAAATCAAAATTAATTTTTCATACTTGTTCGAAGTTTAAAGTACTATTTATATAAATAAGAATTCTCTTCGTTATGTAATTTCTTCTTTATAAAGATAGATATAGGATCTACAAGACAATTACTTAAAAATACATTTTGTTGATTAATGGTAACCCATGATGTTCGATTGTGAGGTGCCCCAATAGTTGGATGCATCAAACTCCATTGACAAAAGAGTGCCAATTTGCTAGATGTTGTTGCCTTCTACCTTCTTCGATGCTGTCTCTCACATATATAACAATAAGGGTACTTATCCCAAGCCATAATGGCACACAATACAATGGTTTTAAAGAGAAACAAACCTTTAAATTTGTACCTTTCAGCCCAACGAGGTTGGTAGGTTTGGATGGAAAGACGGCGGAATGTCACAATTTGATGATTTTCGCGGGGTGGCTGACACCTGCAAATATTCTGGCACTCAAATTAGTGAGGATTTAGAATGTTAAAGTGTTGGTAAGAGTTGGAAAAAACATACCTTGATTTGTGATCAAATTGAGTTATATAAAAATGAAGGTACCTTGCGTGTCGTCGACCATCATAGGAGGATAAAGGGCCGAGATGCATTATGGTGATAGGGATCATTTTTGAGAATCTTGAATTTAATGAAGATTACGAACCGATGAAAATTAATGTGCGAATTATTCGGAATTGATAAAATCTATTACTGACACAAAGATCTCAACTTAAATGGAAACACTATCCGAGTTTTTGGACCAAGATCTAGCATGGGAATCGGACTAAGTGCCAAATAGCAGGCCGACCCAAGGGATAATAAGGCCAAGGCAAATGTCTCCAACAAAGGGTTACATTTGCCATCTCACAAACTCGATAAATACAACATTATTTGGCTTTTGAACCTAACTAACGACTTACCTCTGTTAGAAGGGAGGCGTGGTCGTGGAGATTTCGTAGGCCTTGAATCCACAGAGAATATGCTTGTGGAACAGTTTCTCGAGCTCTTCCCCACACATATTCCCTGTGGATTCAAGGCTTGAGAGAAGAACTCCACGCCTCCTCCTCCTGACATAAGCCGTGCCGTCTGCTCTGAAAATCAAATACTATGTCGGATTTATCGACTCCGGCCACTACATCCGAATGGGTTCCATGAAAAGTTTCCAATCACCATCAAAGATCAGGATTAGCTCTTGATCATGAGCCACGTAAAATGCAAATCGACAGCTGCATCCTAACATAACATTCGTTTCCAGTATCGTTATCACATCAACGTCGGGAAGGCCCTGTGTTCCAGCCGATGACTGCTAATGAATTCTTCCCCTGCTACCAGACCAAAGAAAATCAAGAGAAATGTTATCTAACGAACCTTATAAAAGGCAAATAATTGAAGAGGGCAAAGACATACCCGGGCGGAAGCCGCCGCCGACACCTACCCTCTCTCCCTCTCTCTCTCTCTCTCTCTAGATATGTTTGGAATTGGGACTCTGTAATTAAGCTTGCTCCAAGGCTAACCCCTCTCTCTCTCTCTCTGTGTATGTATATATATATATACGTACATGTTTGGGACACAGCTGGGTTTATGAATTCCAGACCAGGGGGGCAAGAAAGCTGATCAACGTGGGGGGAATGGTGGGTGCTGGAGGCGTGAAAAATGAGAAAGCTGGCGACTTTTGGGCAATTTCCAGCTGGGTGTGGCTCATCTTTATGTCGTTTCGTGCTCTACACCCAAGCGATTGATGCAATCTAGAGGAAGTATCCATATTCCATATATATATATATATATCCAGCCCGTGCCCAGGTGATCGCAATTTCTATGAAAAATCTAAGGCTGATATTCACTCACACTCCACTCATTCTTACATATAACCTCCTGTCCATAGTTGGAATCCATGGAGGATGAATCCGACAACTGGAACCCATCCAATGCCCAGAATCCATGGGTTTTAATGAATTTAATATTTCATTGTAATTTTAATAATAATGTAATAATAAAGTTGTTTTTTGATATTGATGTGTTTTGTGAATGCTTGTGAATATCGTGTAAATTTATTATTATTATTATTGTTGTTGTTGCTGCATAGATATAGTGATAAAATTTATAGTTGGAGAATTGTTTTTTTAAGTCTTTGAGAGCCTACAAGACAAAAGCTACTTAGAGATTTTAGGCATTTTTTTTTTTTTTTTATACAGACACTTTAATAATTAAGTTAGTTCAATTAAAAATTAAAAGAGAATTCAAAGAGTTGTTATAATATTTTTGGTATATCAAAAAATAGGAGTCACCCCTTATTTATAAAAGTGAGAGATGATAGATGGCAAACCTTTCATTCCTTTCGAGATTGAGGTTAGTGTCGTTTATTCCAACATTCAAGACAAAAATTTCGGAAATGAATTTACGTGTTTTTAGTCAGGATACGATTTAGAAAGGTCTCTTCGAGAGTCTTACTTTCAACCTTGGAAACAAGCTTGCCAAAGTGTTTCCCAAATACCTTTTTAGTTAGGCAAGTCGCCTAAACCCTTTTTGGGCTTTTTCTTTTTGGGTTTTAGTTAGAAAACTCTTTTCATGTTCTTAGTTCGGATATAATTTGAAAAGATCTTTTGGAGAATGTTACTTTCAACCCTGAAAACAAGCTCGTCAAAGAGTTTCTCGAGGACCCCTCTAGTTAGGAAAGTCTCCCAGACTCTTTTTGGGCTTTTTTATTTTTATTTTTATTTTTATACAACTTCTTCACATTTTAAACTTATAAAGTGGAATTGATCGAAAATGATAATGTCATAATCTTCTTCCACGGAACTTGAATTTGGTTTATTGATTTCCTTCTCGTGTCCATAATTGTAGAAAAATATTCATGATGATGTGAGGTTTTCTATCAATATATAAAAAGAGAAAAGATTGGTAATCACATTATTTTTAAAGGGTGCATACGATTTCTCCCATTAAGATAACCATTACCTCATTATATCTCTAATCCCACTAATGAAACCACATTTTGATAGCATATTTTACACTTCCCGACTTGATTGACTCTATTAGGAGTCCAGATTGAAATCCGTTCCAATGTTAGGCTTTTGTTTTTTACCTTTTAAAAATTTGTATTTATTATTTTTGTTAAAATGTACACCTGGTTTATGGGCATATAATACTATTTGGGCTTCATTAGCACCATACAAAATTTTAACATTATGACACAATTACAAGTTTAGCTTCTAATGTTGACATATAGCCATTTAATACCTTATTATAATGTTTATGAAATCTCAAAAAACTCTTCCATTAACGTAATCTCAATAGATATATACAAGACCCCAAAACATCTATCTTTTAATATAAATCTTTAGTTCTGTTTAAAAGTCTAATATAATGTTGTTTTTTACTTTGTGGCTTCATAAATATACCATGTAATACATTGAATATCCTTTACCTTTATAGAGAAAGAAAATGATAAAAGATAAATTTAATTAATAATAAGATTGTTTGGCAAAAATTTCCTCTTAGGATTCATTTTGGTTGGAATGAATATGACATCATTATCGACAAATAAGAAGTTTGACCTATTATATTTTCAATCTTTTATTTTTGTTTTAAAAATTTTAAAAACTAACATAAAAGATTATAAATGAAATTATAGTTAAACGAGTCGACTTATCATAGTGATACATTAGATGTCGCTATTTGATTTATTTAAAAATAAAAATTCTAAAATCTATCAAATTTAGTGACCGTTACAAGAACATACCCAATAGAGAGGGAAAAGCTCAGATTTATTGATTTGTTTTTTATGTTTTCAAAAAAATCATTTTTAGTTTATATCCACAGAAAATGTAAATTTCATAATAACTCTATTATATTTGGGCCAAGCCCGTGGTTGCTTGGTCCGTCGGAGAAGGACCCAAAATGGGCCAAGGCCCGATCTGTCTCGGCCCAGAAATGGAGCAGAAACAGCAACCATCCTGTCTTGTTGTTTGCCAAAATGATTGGCGAAGCAAGAGAAAACCCTAGACGATTGCGAGCGAACCGAAGTTCTTGAAAGAACTCATCTTCTCGAGCTGCTTCGCTGCACTGTCAGAAACGAAATCCTTTGAATTTAGGGCCGAGAAAAGAGAGAAGGATTAGTCGATGGCGGACGTGAAGAATGTAGCAGAAGGACCAGAGCTCCAACAGGCAATGCCTACGAAGAGGAAAGCCGATCTCACCGCCGTAGGCAGCGAGAGACAAGAAAATGACGATTCAGTGAAGAAGCACAGATTAGAAACTTCTGCTCGTGAAAATTCTTCTTCCGTTGCCGATGAGTCGAAACGCGGTGATGAAGACAACGATGGTAAGCACGAAAACGACGAGTTGGTGAAGGAGAGAGTAGTGGAGTCTTCTGGTGGTCCAAACTCTTCCTCACTTGCGGAAGAGTCGAAACTCGATGGTGAAGATGATGGAGAAGACGATGAAGATGATGAAGCGGACTACGAAGGCGAGGACGACGACGACGACGAAGACAGCGACGAGCATTCGAATGGGAAACCGGAAGTTGACCGTAAGGGCAAGGGGATTTTGAAGGAAAAAGACAAGGGCAAAGGGAAGTTAATCGAAGAGTCAGACGATTCGAGTGACGGTGGGAGTGAATCATCTGGCGATAGCAGTGATCTCTCCGATGATCCCCTGGCAGAGGTCGATTTGGATAATATCCTTCCCTCCAGGACTAGGCGCCGCGTACATCGCCCTGGTATTAATATTTCGAATCATCCTCCCAACAACGTTGACGACGATGGCAGTGATGCTTAATTGAAAGAGGTTAGAATGAGAATTCCGCGGAAAAAAAATGTAACTTCATTCAGTTTTATTAGCGATAGTTTAATGTGACTGCTAATTTATTTGCTTTTGCGGCCATGCTGTAGCTTGCTTTTTTTTGGTTCTTTTTATCCAAATACATGTTGTAGTACGCTTTAGGGATGGCATTCGTTGTCTTCGGGATTCATGTTTCCTATCACTTCCTGTTTCGCCAAATTTCTGCCTTTGAATATGTATTTATATCTACATATAGTTGGTTCTCAATTACTTTGATGCTAACTTATTAGTTTTGGTTTAATTTTCATTGGCATTACTTTGCGAGTAGGCAAGTTGAATGGATATACCAATCAAAGAATTTATGCCTATAATGATTGATGGTTGGTGATTATTTTCTCAGTTATTTACTTTTTGCTTGTATTTTTTGGTTAATTTTGAAGCTGTTATTATGTTGACATTGAGCGGCACTTGACTCATATTGGGTTAGTGTGGTTTTAAGTTTTGAATCTGAATTATTCTTGCACCTAAAACAGATGACATTCAGTTTATTTCTGTGTAACATGCTTTATGATGTTTCTCCCTGTTCTTTTTGCTAATTAGAATTTCATCTTTTGTTAACACTTTGTTGTGCAAGAATGCGTACATACATATACACATATCATTCCTTAAATTATGCTTGTTTTATCCTGTGCTGGTTATTCTTTCAAGCTCTTGGTCTTTTTCCTGTGATTATATCTAAGGCTGCTTTGTGGCATGGCCTAAGGTATGAGTGTTAGATGGGATGGATGTCTACTTGTGAGATATTCATAAACCCTTAACCTTAGAATTATGGGGTATGTGTCTGAAAGTTGAACGCTTAGGGTTCAAAAATGCTGTGGGAAATTTCCATTCCATTTCAAGTTTTCTATTCCATTCCATTTGTGTTATTTCCATTTGAGTTATGGAAAATGAAAAGTAAAACTGAAAATAGTGTTTGATTTTACTATTAGTTGTTAAGAAAATAGAAAGAAAAACGAAAAACGGTGTTTGATTTTCCTAATCTGTGTTTAATGTTTTTTTTTTTAAAAAAATACATGATAGAATTAATTTTTTATTTTGTTAAACCTAAAAAAATTCATAAAAATTTAGGACAACTAATTTATGCATAAATTTGGTCTTGTTTGAAAAAATAAAAATAAAATCTGAAAAATCATGTTCTTCTTCTGTCTCGCTCACTGTCTGTATACACACACACACACATCTGGGTCAGGCGAGCCCCTTTACTGTGTACATCCATATGGAGAGAGAGAGATAGCAGATCAGGTTTTGTCGGACCCAAATCTGGGTTTGGTGAGCCCCTTCTTCTTCTCCTCTATTTCACTGCACATATATACCTGCTTTCGTTGGTGGAAATGTAAAAAATTTTAGGAAGCGGGCACACTATTTTATCGTCCCAGAGACAACCTCTTTCCAAGCCTAATTTATAGTTGATTTCTGGATGCCTTATCTATGAAGGGCCCACTGCTCAGTGCTCACCAAAGGGAGATTCATTATCTTACGAGTTTCTTGACCCCGGCAATCCTTGACTGAATTCTAGAGAACAGTGAGATTGCATTATTATATATATATATATATATAGAGAGAGAGAGAGAGAGAGAGAGAGGATGATGATGGACAGTGGTGGCTGATGAGAGGATGATGATGATGGAAGGGGTGTCCAACAATGGACAGTGGCTGACGATGGTGGCCAACAAGAGGACAATCGGCTGGGGGGAGGAAGTTGGATGCAAAATGGGTTTTGTTTCTTTAGATAGCGTTTCTTAAAATAAGTAAGACAAGGTTGCATCAAGGTAACTTATCTGTATGGTGTAACATAACTTATCCCGAAAGGGGGGGGGGGGGAGAGATAAATTTATCTAGAAAGTCTAAGATAAAAAGTCATATGACTTATTTCTAGATAAATTTAACAAATACAATTGAAAACACTTTTGTCCATGATGCTTTCCGTATTCCACTTTTGCTGGTCTATATCTTAGTTAACAAATACTATCTTAATATGAAATGGAAATGCTAAAAGTGGGAAGGTTTAAATCCTTTCTACTTTTTCCATTTCTATTGAAACTCATTTGGCCTTTTGAAGCAGGAAGTCTGCATCCAAACAGCTTTCTATGCATTTTCTATTCCATTCCCTTCCATTTCAATTCTCTGAATACAAAATGGAATGGAAATTCATGACGGGAAACAGATTTCAGACCTCCTCTTAGTCAACTGGATGTGTCTGAAAGTTAAACGTGGATATATGTACATGTTGGTGCACAGGTATGCACCAACATGAGATTATTTTCTAAACCAACATGTTGGTTTGATATGCCCAGAATAATATTATAAAATAAAATGAGATTATTTTCTAGAAATATATTTCAAATCAAGGAAATTTTGAGGGAAAAAAAACAGAATTATATCTCCTAGTTATTGAACATCATTAGAGTAAGAGAATCAAGCATTAAGTTTGGATGCCATGGTTAAAGGCTCAAGGTGTAATGAGGTGCAAGAATGCTTTTTGGAGCCTAGGCGCAAGGTGTAGGTGCAAGCCTTTTGGATGCAAAGCACACATTTATTAGATAGCTAATAGGGTGTTTCTATTGTTTTCATATATATTCTATTCTTTTTCCTAAAAAAAAATAAAAAATTATGAGGCTAGGTGCATACCTCATTGAGTGAGGTGCCCTCAGCTAAGCCTTGAGACATGATTTTGATGACTATGTTGGATACTGGTGTTGGACACATACCTCATACCTTTATCAATGCCATATTTGGTGTATATAGGTGTGCAAGGGGAAATAGGAGTCCATGTTACTCTGGTTGTGGTCTCCTAAATTATATGATCCAAATTTGCTATCATTTTAGTTTCTAGATCCTGGGGATAGCTTAACATTTTTTTCTTGGTTAGTGAATAAGCTTATAACATGTAGCTCTTAATTTGTGTTTGGATAGGCTCCCTATCATTTGGAATTTGGAGTTTGAAATTTCATTATTTGGATGCACTTTTGTTGAAAGTATTTAGGTTTGGATCCAAGTCCACCTTGAATTTGGCCTAGAAAAATAGAAAAATTTGAAATGACACCTATATAAGTGTGATTCCAGATGACAGAATTTGAAGTCCTCCTATCTAAATGCAACCTTAAAGTCTTCCATGTGTGATTTCTTGCCTCTGAAACCACATCGATATTTCTTAGGTGGTCAAGCCAAAATGTGCCAGAGCCTGTACTTCAGAAAGAGTACAGATGCTATTCTAAACCACAGTCCACACTAGAGCTTTTTCCTTTTTCATGTGTAATGGGAAATAGTACCTGTTTGTTCCGTGCAGCAATTGCTACATCCTTGCAAATAAGATAAGGAACCTGTAGCTTGTAGTTGGTTGAATCGTGGAATGATGTTCTGTTGGGTTTTACTGAACCGTACCATCTAATTGAGCTGCACCCTCGACCCCCCATAGAAGTTATTGGATTTTATGCACTTGATGCTATGACAGGTTTCTTAATCTGATGTAGTATTTAGTTACAAGAAACACTATTGTTGAGCACTAGAGTATTTATCATAGTTGGACTGATTGTCATTTGATTACGTTTTTTTTAACCCCATCATCTGATAGGTTCAACATATTAACTTTCTTGGATTATTGTGCTTTAACGGTAGTCATAGCCTTTGTTGCAATCTTGAATACCTGTATATTGCCGTCCTTTGAGTCTGATAATTGATGTTTCTTTTTATGGGTCAAACATTTCTGTGATAAAGACTGATCTTATGTATAGGATACTTGATAATTATCCTAAGTTACACGTCCACTTTGGATTAGTTAGTGCCCGAGAAGAGATTAGCACTTCGATGTTACTGGATCTGGCCATCACTCTGCTAGTAGGAACATATTGTTTATCGTTTTTTTCTCAAAGAAATCATTCTCATTTCCAGCTCTTCTATCACCCGAGAAGGATTGTTGTTTGTTGGCTCTTTTAGAGTGGCTTATTGTGTTTTTTTGTAACTAGATAAATGCTTATAAGTTGTTATCCATAAAATTAAGGTATTATAATTAAAATGGAAATTTGTATCTGTTGCTTTATTTGATAGTAAGATTCTATTGAAATTAGTAAAAAAGAAAAAGAAAAATTAATAAGATGATCGCAAGACTTTGTTATATGAGAATGTTAAGCATGAGGAGGCTGTTTGGCTTACCCTTTTTTTTCAGCAGTTTTTAAGTTGTTGAGCTTTTAAATTTTTTAAATTGTTTAAAGCTTGAAAGTTAAAAGTAGCATTTAAGTTGGTAATGTGATTAAATAAATTTGTATTTAAATTATCAGTAAATATTTATATATTTGGTTTTAAATAACTGATAAGATATTAAAATTTGAAAAAAGATAAAAATAAATATGTTAAATAATATAAATAAAATTTATAAAATATTATTTTTAATAAAAATATTAAATATATTAATTTAATATACATTAAGTGACGGGAAGAGGAGGCTCCAATGGAGGCAATGGCGACGAATGACAATAATAGTGGTAGCTAGAGATGGGTTTGACAACGATGCAATCTAAAGAGATGCAAAAAAATATAGGTGAGAAATATGTGTTTTGTATGAGAGTAAATATGTAATTTAATCGGTCAATGCAATAAGTTATTAACAATGTTTTTGAAAGAAAGGTGAGAGGGAGGGGGGAGCTTTTGCCAATCGGTGGTCAATTAGTTTTGAGGCTTGATAGGGTTTAAAGTGTTGGATGTTGATAAATTTTTTTTTAAAAAATAAGTTACATAACTTATAAGTTAAATTAATAGCTTATAAACAGTCAAACTTATAAGCCAAACACCTAAGTGTCTTCAGCTAAAATTGCTAAGCTTTACAACAAAAAGCTCCAGCCACGGGGATTAAAAGCTCGCTTTTTAAAACACTAGTTGGAGACGCTTATACTGACGGGTCTTCGCGAGGATGAGGGGGGGAGGAGAGTGTTCCAAGCATTGTTGAGTTCTTACTGGTTGAAGCTTGTTCTGAAAAATGGCTTTGGTTGATTTCTTCAACACCCAGCAATTCTGCGCTGAACCTCTCCGATGGCAGATCAGTGTTTGCAGCTAAGTATTCTGTTATTTATTATCGAAGAATATACAGCTTAATGCATGAATTATTAATCATTTAATTTAGTCATTTATCGTTTACCATATGCTTGTCTATGGTAGTAGTTTTAGTCAGGACATTGGGTTTTCGCCTTAAAAGAGGGTTTATTTTTTAAGGTTTAGGGTTCATCTCTTCACCACGTTTGTTTAGTATTAACTTATTATCATTACATCGTCTTTTAAATCAATGAGGAACCAAATGGTATGGGACCATTTGGGTGGCTTTATTTATGATGGGCTTCCCACTCCCAGCACTGGAAGACCATTTGGTGTGGGATAATGGAATTGGGCTTTCAATCCCAAGAAAGCCCATCACCGTAAGACCTATTAACCATCCAATTTTTACATTACATTACACAGATAGAGCGTATTACCAGTTTTTGAACAAATTAAAATATCTATAAGCTTCTTAATAAGTAAACAACTTATATATAATCTCTTAACCATCTCTGTGTTACCCAAATAATAATAATAATAATAATCACTTTTACACCTGAGTTCAAATTTGGGGGGGGGGGGGGGGGGGGGGAGAGAGAGATATGAACCAAAATTGTGGATGTGGGGGGGGGGGGGTGGATGAACCCAGATTTCCATTTGAACAGTAAATAGTATATAGAGAGAGAGAGAGGGAGAGATGAATCAAAATTGTGGTTGTGGGGGGTGGATGAACCCAGATTTCCAATTGAACAGTGAATAGTATATAGAGAGAGAGATGAATCAAAATTGTGGTTGTGGGGGGTGGATGAGCCCAGATTTCCAATTGAACAGTAAATAGTATATATAGAGAGAGAGATGAATCAAAATTGTGGTTGTGGGGGGTGGATGAACCCAGATTTCCAATTGAACAGTGAATAGTATATAGAGAGAGATGAATCAAAATTGTGGTTGTGGGGGGTGGATGAGCCCAGATTTCCATTTGAACAGTAAATAGTATATAGAGAGAGAGAGGGAGAGATGAATCAAAATTGTGGTTGTGGGGGGTGGATGAACCCAGATTTCCAATTGAACAGTGAATAGTATATAGAGAGAGAGATGAATCAAAACTGTGGTTGTGGGGGGTGGATGAACCCAGATTTCCATTTGAACAGTATATAATATAATAATAATATAATAATAGGAGTGGGTAATGGGTAGCAGGGGGGGGGGTTGTGGGCATCACATGGCTGCATTGCGATTTGCAAGCAAATGATGGAAGAGGGAGATGAAAGAGGCGCCAATGATGATGATAATGGCATTGGCAACCCCCCCCCCCCCCCCGCCCCTCCCTTGCTTTTTGCCTTGCCAAATTATTATAACAATAACAATAATAATAATAATCAAAAAGATTTGTTGTGTTTTTTAATTTTCAACGCCAGTGTCCTTTGGCTGCCAATTATGCTCTTCTTCTGTTTGTAATTATGCGCAAGTGGTGGGGGATGGGGATGGGGGGTGGAGGGGACGACTACGCTTGCATTAGATTAATCGCCCTTTTGGCCCTTTCCATTCAACCAACCACTCCCTTTCAATCCCTAACTATGCTTCCCCCCCCCCCCCCCCCCCCCTCATTGGCTCCTTTCTCTTCCTCCATTTCATGTCATCCCCCATAGGTTTGACCAATTCCACCCCCACCCAAACCAACCCCAACCCCTATTATTTGTATTCGTCCCTGTAATTCCTCATCACACACATTATTCACATTAGATTCCTTAATATCTAAAAATAACTATGAATAATAATAATAATATGATGATAACATTTTTAACTAGAGATGTCAATCCAACACCAACTCTCTGACTTCTTGACACCTCGCGTCGTATTAAATTGACAACCTCGCCAACCTCACCCCTTCCCTTCCCCTTCCCCTTCCTTGTTGCATATACAGCATCCTGAAAACCTAACATCATTTACTGGCAAGTCACTCAAAATGCTATGCTTTGCTTTGCTATATACACAATTAGGGTAGAGCAAAAGTTTGATTTATTACTTATCGTGTATTGATAAAGTATTTAGAGTTTTACATGAAATATCAGGGTTCGAATCAGTGCAAAGATTTATCGAAAGATTTTAAGTTCTGCATGGAATGTTCAGTCCTGAGTGTGTATAGACTGTGTCCGTATCTAAATTTACCCGATGAGTGCATCAGGGGAAAGATCACCTATCCCTGGGGATTAGTTGGGTGAAAGTCGGATACC
The DNA here is from genome assembly GCF_014633365.1 of Diospyros lotus. Classification (NCBI taxonomy): domain Eukaryota; kingdom Viridiplantae; phylum Streptophyta; class Magnoliopsida; order Ericales; family Ebenaceae; genus Diospyros; species Diospyros lotus. The sequence goes on along the minus strand of NC_068341.1, from coordinate 39,957,665 downwards.
TCAGATGAATAAAAAAAAAATGATTTATTCAAATTAATTGAACCAATTGAATTTGTCATTTCGGTTCAATTTTTTTCTTAAATTGATTTGGTTCGATTAATTTTTCTCAAAACTTCAATTTTTGATTTTCGATTTGATTTTTTAATTGGAAGAACTAAACCAATTGAACTTTAAAATAATCTTATTTTAATATTTATAAAACGACGTCGTTTTCTTTAATTTTGTGTATTTAAAATGATGTTAGTTTTGTCTATTTCTTTGGTTTAATTGGTTCGATTTATACGATTTAAATTCGATTTCTTTAGTTATTGGTTAGTTCTATTTTTCAAGTTAATCATTCAGTTTGGTTCAATTTTATTTCTCGATTCTGTTTAATCTGTTAGTGAATTCACGGAACTAATCATTTACACAACAGAGTTTGAATAATATTGGATTAATCTGTACGACACAAAAATAGATATGACAAAAAGTTATAAACTTGAGATATAATACATTTATAGAAATAAAGATGATTAGAAAAATTTTCATATTAAATCAATCTTATGATTTTTTTATTTTATTTTTGGTTGTGGTGGAAGATGGCTTCATTTCCTCAATTTAACCAAAGGTGTTGTGTTAGCCTAAATCCATGTCTTCTGTCTCCTAGTAGGTTAAGTGGAGGGAATGTAAGGATGATGATCATTTGAAAAGAGAGAGAGGAGGGGGGGGGGGGGGGGGGGGTGTTGTAGGTAGGCATCATGGTAGTTAAGAAAAGGTAGAGAGCATTATGGTAATAAGATAAGATAATGTAAGAAAAGGAATGAAAAGAAATAAAAAAGAAAGGTGGGGGATCACTTTGTAGGGTCAAAAGGCCTCCTTTTACTGCCAATCTCTCCCAAATCTATGTATTTTTTTGCCATTAGACTTACAGTCACCTCCTTCCCCCCCTTTAGTTTGGATTAGCTATTTGACAGTACACTACAGAATCAAGATCATTAATGAAATATATGCTCAACAAATTGTAAGGAATCCCATACTCTGTGACAATTACCATTCAAATTATTTTAGATTTTTTTTGACGAATAATCAATCGGATATCATAATAAATCTTATTTTGACGTATTCTTTTCGTTATTATTAAAAGTCATACCTGACTTTTTTTTAAAAATAAGTTTGAATGTTTTGTTCTTTTTATTTATGATAATTCGTTAGTGTTACTTTTAATGTCGATTTTAAAGAATTTGACACGACTTTAAAAATATCGAGATGGTGAAAAGCTTTCATATAATATATTTTTATGAGTAACTTACATTATAAATTCTCATTATAGATATAAAAATTTATTTTTTTGTTTTAAATTATTCATGTTTGTTGATGTTTGGAGTTGATCGACCATGATTCGTAGACACACAATGAGAAAATGAGTACAAATGCAAAGAGAAAAAATAAAAACAAATAATAAGTCGCACACAAGAAATTTTTACATAGTTCGGTCATAATGATGCTTAATTTACGATCGTTCTCTGGTTATTCTGATAGAGTAACAGTATATTATTATCGTCCCTTTAGACAATAGTTTTTTATTCCTATTTATAGTATGGGATGTTTACAATTTTCATAAAATCTAAAATAAGAGGATAATATCAGGGAAACAAGATATTCTTATCAATTCCATAAAATCGAGAATAGATTCCGTATCGTCAGGGATCTGATTTGTCTCAGATAAGACAGGTGGATTTCGAATTCAATTATTTCATGGCATTTTTGTTATGCTTGTTGAAAGTATTATTCGGAGCTTACTTGGTTCCGTGGTCTGAACTTGAGTTTCGGCGATGTGTAACCTTGTTTTGACGACCTCGACCTTAGGCTTGTTAGGTTTTGGGAGATTGGGTCGACCTGTTGAGTCGAGTCCAATCCAATCCATAAAAAAGATCGTTCGAAAAATAACTATAACAATATTAAATTTTATTAAGAAAAATTGATGGTCAATAATAATATAAACTTAAGAATTACTTAATATTAAAATTAATATAAATTCTACGATTTTGTGATTTTTGACATTTATATTATATATATTTTTAATAAAATTTGATTAAAAAAATAAAAAAACTAGATTTTAATAAAATAAAAATTTGGTGGATAAATAATAAAAATATAGTAATTAATTTATTACAAAAATGTTAATTATAGCAGGCTCATTCACGTGTGACGGTGGTAATTAATTGATAAGGGGCAAGCTACCACTCTAGTAGTATTGCTAAGTAGATTTTGGTGATTGACGGTCGGATTATAGCAGGCTCATTCACGTAAGGTACACCGCAAAGCACAGGATTGCCCCTATTTAAATCAGATTTCTTCCCTGCTGTCAAATCATTTTCCCCCCTCAGCGTAATTTCCTTATCGTCATATTAAAAATTAATAAAAAAATAAAGAAAAAGAGAGAAAAGCTTCCTGGCACACGAAATAATATCGGCTATCAAAACGAAAGATTTGGCAGACTCGCGCGAGTACAGAACCCAAACACTCGCTCACCTACGGGGTGGCTAGGCGAATCCCTCCGCGGAGGCGGCGAGTACGCTAGGAAACGGAGCGTGGAAATAGTCGATCTTATCAACAACGAAGGTCGATGGCATTTCTGTAATATGCTCCGGAAACAAGTGTCAAATCGTCATTTCGGGACGTTTGTAAGTCTTTTGGCGGAGGCTCATTCTCATCGAGGCCGGAGATAGGGACACATGCCTGTCACGCCACTGAACGGTCGGGATTCGCTTAAAACTTTGCATCAACGCGACACCGACCGTTCGATCATCGCCCTCACTTGCTAACCACGGTTGGAATTCTGAACCACGGTTGGGTCTGCTTAGTGCCCCTTCTGAAATTCTGAACTATGGCTTCAACACGAGAAAGAGAGGAGAGAGAGTGAGAGAGAAGAGAAGAGAGAGAGAGAGAGAGAATTTGGTGGTGAGACGATCGGGGACGGTTGTTTGTTCCTCGAACCGTTGGATTTTTGTTCAGATTTGAGCTCAAATGGAGGCTTAGATCTCGGAATTGCGATTTCTTTCGCCGTTTTAGGTTTATTTTTACTTGATTTTTTTTTTTTTTTTACTTCTTTCATGTAATCATCACTTTTTGATTCGGAGATGGTAACTAATCAAGAACTCTGCTTTTCTTTCCTTATCCAATAAGCTTTTTCTTTTGGCGAGAGAATTCGAGTGTTCATCCTCGTCTCCACTCTCTCTACTCTTTCAGATCTAATCTCAAGGTGCAGGATTTGTTTTTCCTTTTTCAAGTTCCAGGTTTGTTTGGATCCAGATTCGCTCATAGAGAGCTGGAACTCAGCGAACTGATCTATTAATCGCTGCAGTTCAGATAAATCTTTTTTATTATTTTTCTGATCTTGCTGATCTGAACTTTTAGCTGGTTTAGTTCGTACATCGTTTGGTGTCTGTGGAGCTTTCGTGGGATTTCTTCGAGCTGTTTGCTATTTTTCTGCTTGTCGGGTGGACAAGTGAAAAGAGTAACTCTTGCATCTTGAAGAAGCAGAGGTTTTCCGTTCTCTCCTGGAGCGAATTTGTACATCTGGGAGTGCACGTGTATGCTTAGTATCAATTTTTGTTGTTGAAGCATGAATTACTTCCCGGAGGAGGTGGTAGAGCACGTTTTCGATTTCTTGAGGTCGCATCGAGATCGCAATGCGGTGTCTTTGGTCTGCAAATCGTGGTATGCCGTGGAAAGATTCAGCAGGGAAAAGGTATTCATAGGGAATTGTTACGCGATCAGCCCGGAGAGGCTCATCGAGAGGTTTCCCAGGCTTAGATCTCTTACGCTGAAGGGAAAGCCCCATTTTGCTGACTTCAATTTGGTCCCTCATGATTGGGGAGGAATTGTGTACCCATGGATTGAGGCCATGGCCAAGAGTCGTGTCAATCTGGAGGAGCTGCGATTGAAGAGGATGGTGGTTTCGGATGAGAGCCTCGAGCTACTTTCTCGAGCTTTTGTAAATTTCAAGTCTTTGGTCTTAGTTAGCTGTGACGGGTTCACCACTGATGGTCTCGCTGCCATAGCCTCAAATTGCAGGTATGTTTTCTCATTTTATGCTTGCATATATGCAGCCATTACCTGCTCTTTATTTGGGCTTGATTACTGTTTTTTTATTTATTTATTTTTTCTCTTGTGATTGCTTTATCCCTTGTTTTGTTATCCATGGGCTTCCTTGTGCCCAGAATGATTCCAGCTATATGGTAGAGGTTAGCGATTTACCAGTATAATTTAGCTTCTGTAGGCTTGCGTTTGCACCTAGCAGTTGAAGGAAGTAAGTGAACAAGATTGGATTGGTCGTGCTGGAACTAAAAAGACTAACTAGTTGGTGACGAACTAAATCAACAGCTATTGGTTATTGGATGTTAATGCAAAGTTTGAACTCTAATATAGTGGACTACAGAGCCAAGCTTTATCTGTTGTATCTACTGTTTGGGCTGTCCTTTTGTTCTTGTGTGCTTTTCTTTTCTTTTCTCATGGGGACCTTTCTGTATTTATCTCAACTGCTTTCATTTCTGGGTTTCCTTGAAGTGAAAATATTCAGTTTAAATAGTACTAACTCTGTTAAATGCCTTATTTTCTCCTTCAGTTAAAAAAATTAATCGTAAACATTCAAAATTTCTTTTGTCATGCTGATGTTACCATATCAAAAAAATAAACTCATTTGTGTTCTTTGTATCGTAAAAAATAAGCTCTTTTGAGACGATTGATTTGTAAATTGATTGAAATGAGGAAGTGAGGGGACTCTCTATGATTCAAGGGACTGCAAAGACATCCTGGCTCTATTATCTCCATGGTTATCTTCCAAAAGTGGCACAAGCATAACTCATCAATGTTTGTTGGCTTTGCTGTTTCAATGAATGTTGGCTTTAACTATAGTTATTCTCTCATATATTTACCATATACTGGCAGTGGTCCATAAAATTCCTTCTTTTTTCTTTACTTATTTTTGACACGTTACAATATTCATTATTGCTCTGGTTTTCATGTATGTATGAGTGTTCTGATGGTGCAAATCAAATACTAAATTTGTTTTCCTAATGCTGTCATCTTTTCAATTCTGTTCCATGCTTTTTTTCCTTCGTGCTTGATGATCTAGGTTTCTGAAAGAGCTGGACTTGCAAGAAGATGAAGTTGAGGATCATAGTGGCCAGTGGCTTAGTTGCTTTCCTGACAGCTGCACATCACTTGTCTCGTTGAATTTTTCTTGCCTCAAAGGAGCAGTTCAGCTGCCAGCCCTTGAGAGACTGGTAGCAAGGTGTCCAAATTTGAGAAGCCTGAGGTTGAATCATTCAGTGCCCATTGATGCTTTGCAAAGGATACTGGCAGCAGCACCCCAGCTGGTTGACTTAGGCACTGGGGCCTTTGTTCATGATCCAGATTCAGATACGTATCATAAACTAGAAGGTACAATCCGGAAGTGCAAATCAATTAGGTGCTTGTCAGGGTTCTTGGAGGTTGCTCCCCACAGTTTGTGTGCTATTTATTCAGTTTGTGCGAATCTCACATCCCTGAACCTGAGCTATGCTCCAGATATACATGGCTTTGAGCTTATAAACCTAATACGTCACTGCAGGAAACTTCAGCGTTTATGGGTGAGTGTTCCATTAACCCACATATTTCTATTTTGGATTTCTTTTTGGCCACCTCAATTTGGTGAGAATGACAAATGACAAAAATCTACAGATATTGGATTGCATTGGAGATAAAGGTCTGGATGTCGTGGCTTCCACTTGTAAAGAACTGCAGGAGTTGAGGGTTTTCCCATCTGATGTCGCAGCGGGACATGCTTTTGTAACTGAAGAAGGCTTGGTGGCTATCTCCTTTGGCTGCCCCAAGCTTCATTCTTTGCTATACTTCTGCCACCAGATGACCAATGCTGCCCTCATTACAGTGGCCAAGAATTGTCCGAATTTTACCCGTTTTAGGCTGTGCATCCTGGACCCAACAAAACCAGACGCTGTCACTAATCAACCACTGGACGAAGGATTTGGGGCAATCGTTCAATCTTGCAAGGGTCTTAGGCGCTTGTCAATGTCTGGCCTCCTAACTGACCAGGTTTTCCTATACATTGGAATGTATGCGGAGCAGCTTGAAATGCTTTCAGTTGCATTTGCTGGGAACAGTGACAATGGAATGCTTTATGTTCTGAATGGCTGCAAGAAGCTTAAAAAGCTAGAGGTCAGGGACAGCCCTTTCGGTGATGGGGCGCTTCTAAGGGACGTAAGTAAGTACGAAACAATGCGATCCCTTTGGATGTCGTCTTGTCAAGTAACCGTTGGAGGCTGCAGGACAGTAGCAGAGACGATGCGGAGACTGAATGTGGAGATCATAAACGAAGGCGAACAGCTGGAGGCGTCGCCTGATGATGATAGACAAAAGGTGGAGAGGATGTACCTGTATCGGACCTTGGCCGGGCCAAGAAGAGATGCACCGGGCTATGTGTGGACTCTATAGATTCATTTTCGGCGCATTTTGCATCTCTTCTTCGGGGTAAGGACAAATTATTTCTTGTTATGAGCTAGGCGTACTTTTATATATATATATATATATATATAGATGAACCAACAATTTTTAGTCTGCTGATGATGATGATGATGATGATGATGACTTGGCTGTATAATTGGTGGATTTGGTATTAATGGGATTAGTAGTGTTTATTAATAATATTGTTTTAGTGTACAAAGCTGAGTTACTGTGTGTGTACTGATTCCAGATTGCTTGGTGTTAGGTGTAGATCCTGTTCTTGTTTATTTACTACTATGAGCAGTAGTACCCTATGCCTTACATTTATTTATTTATTGTTAATCCTTTGGCTTAAAAAGATAAATAGTTTTTTTTTTTAAAATTGTGAAAACCATCTTGAATTCTATAGCTTAAGTGCAACGTGGCATTGCTGGAAACACCACCCCATTGCTGAGTTTGCTGCACATTCTCACAATGAAGTAAGGCAGACCTCTGTTTGCTATGTTTTTTTTCTTCCTAAAATTAGAAGTTTAGCTTTATTTAGGGACTTACTTAACTTGTGTCAAATAAAACTTTAATTTCATGCAATTGGTATTTTGAATTTTAAATTTATGTATTAAATAAATATACAATAATTAATACTTAATTACTACTAAAAATGTTATAATTAAGTACTCAAATAGCCATCCGGTGGCCCTTAAAATTATTTATTTTATTATATAAATAAACATCAAATTTGATAGAGCAAATTCTGTCAACTTTTTTATTTTTTAAATATTTTTGTTTTAACGATGAAAAACCACTTTGAGTCCTAATTTTAGTGGGACATAAACTAATTCGGTGACGGGGATAATCAAGTAATTTACCAGCCAACATCAAAATAACACGTGGCAGAACCCCCCACACACCTTGATCATTAGAGGTATGACTCCACCAACATGTTTCACCTTGATGATTAGGGGGACGACTCCACCAACATGCTTCAATGCCGTAACACCATAACTTGAGATCACATTTTAGACAAAGTTGTAACAAAAATCATGATTAGACCATCACTTTGTAGGTTATAAAAGCCAAAGTAAAAATTATACTATTACTATTCTTGTTATTTTGGCACTTTTGCTGGTTCACATCTTAGGCGAAGTTTTAAAATTTTAATTCCAAACGTACATATATATGTTTATATAGTAGGAAATACCCTCTTTGTGTAACATATAGTGAGTGTTTAGATAATAGTAATTTTGGAAGTAATATAATATTTGTTCAACGCAAACAAATTGAGAGAAAAGATGTGGGTCCCCCAACTAACCCATTGACATGAACATGACTGATAGACAATGACATTTTTATTGCAATTGTGAGAGTACTATTTTGTATGATTTTTTTTCAAAGTTTATGGATAAGAAAAGATTATGTATCCAATTATATATAAATACAATAATAATATGTTAACGTTAAAAGTCTCTAAATCATATATATACATAATTATATATATATATAGAACGTAAGATGAAGAATTTATTTCATATGCCCCTAAAGATATAGTTTGGTGGTCTTGACGACTCTCTTTAAAAAAATTTATTTCGTTATGGTTAGATTATTGTTTTGTAATTAAAATCGAGAGTTATTAAGTTTTTTGATTTACCTTCTGCATCATCTATTAGAGCTCGGTGGTGTGAGATGTCGGCAAGAGGACGTAAATCCCGAGAATTCACTTCATATACAGAATCTGAAAGGTTTATTGAAGATTACCCATCCTATACTTTGTAATTCATATTGTCACTTGATCAGGTCCAAAGCACAGAGCAGAGCAGCGGATTCCAAGTAATTAAGAAGAAGAAAGGCATAAGCGAAAGGGAGAGGTCAAGGTTTGCGAGCTCAACCGACGAACCAGCGGCGCCGGGGGAGAGATATTCCGGAGGGGCGTCATCCGATTCGGGCAGGCTGCGGAATTAGGGTCGGTTTTGGTGGGGCGCGGAGAGCTTGGGAGGTGTGGAACTTGCGAGGGCAGTACAAGCAGCAGGAGAACATCCTGGGACGGCCGCGTTGACACCACAATATACATACAACTGGATTGAAGTACTAATTAATGTTAAAAGAGTCCCCACCGGCTAATACCAGTAGCAGACTCACCGGAGTAGCTCAGCTGGAGTGTATATGGAATGAGACGGGCCCGTATGTGAAAGGACCAAGTTGTCCTCGTAGCTAAAGGAAATCAACCTGCACTGCATTTGGTGGGGATGGGAATTGGGAAATAGGAAATGTCGAGTTGCATCATATATGCATTAACGAGAAAGGGAAGGGCAGAATGGTAAAAGAAAAAGGACGTCTAAAGGAATCAAATCAAAAGGACGGGATCCGGAACGGAATTTGCTTCTTTCGTTACCTCTCCCACTCGCAGTGGCACTTCCTCCAACGTTCCCAAATTTTCTCTCTCTCTTAATAATCTTTATAAGTTCTAAGTGAAAAATATTAAAAAGCCTGACGAACTTACTGACGAGTTTATCAAAAGGGGGTAAAAAGTTGATTTTGCCCCCACGCTCTGCTTTCTTTCTCCCCCTCCTATGGATCCCCCCCTTGCTCTGTGCGTCTCCGTCGCCTCACCTTATCGTCACGCCTCGCCTCTGTCGCCTCTCTGCCATGGCCGCCTCGCCTTCACCAACAGTGTCTGCATCGATTGTCGGCGAGGTGAGGCGACCATGGCAAAGGGGCGACGGAGGCGAGGCGAGGTGACGACCATGGCAGGCGAGATGCACAGAGAGAGGGGGGCAGTGGCCCGCTTTGCAAATTTGCAAAACGGGCGAAGGCAAAATCGTCTTTTTTGCCCCCTTCTATGAGCCGCTCAATAGGCCCGTCGGGCCCTGTAGAGCGACTCGTTCTAAGTTCCACATTAGACAAACTCGATATAAAATTATGTTATAGATATATCATTGTATATATTTTGAATTATATAATGTATCACAAATAATAAAAATACCTCATGCGCCTCATTACCTCGTCTCACTACATCTCACTGTGCCTCAACGTCTCGCCACTTTAGGTGAAAGATATTTTAGTTATGCACCTCATCGTCTCGCCTCACTCTGCTTTGCCTCACTCTGCTTTACCGACTCACCTCATCGTTTTGGATGAAAGACATTTTAAATATTTTAGTATCATTGTGTAACTTAAAGTTTACACAATAATGTATCAATAATAATTTTTTAAAATAAAATGCATGAAAAAACCCATGATGGACTGTGGCCTCAGAGAATAATCATTATATTTTCCACTGAACTGGCCCAATCATCTATTTGCATGAAAACGTTGGGCTGACCTGACCAGTGACTACTAAAAAGGGGTCTCAATTATTTGCTTTAATGGTTGGTGGCTGGCTGGCTGGCTGTGCTTTTTAATTTCCTTAGCAACTAATTTCATTTATTGATTTATTTCCCGTCGCCTATTACACTACACTACAACCTATTATTATGTCACACTAAATATCTCCTATTCTTATTTTCTTACAATGACAATCGCACCCATTAACTTCTGATTTCGGACCACTCGTCTAAAGTAAAAATGAATGTGATAGAATAGAACAGTTATAATAAACCCAACAAAATCTGGCATAATTTTTTCTAATGACTCAATTGGGTGATCTCATCAATGGATTGGACATAAAAATAAATAAATAAAAAAAGTTACAAATATTATAACTTCACATTAAAGTTCTACAACATTTAGGATACTCCCTACTAAAAATGGACGAATTAAAATAACAATATATCAGACATCTCGAGTTCAGTTGTCGTGTTTCTGCGTAGAGATTTGGGTACACAACCACCCCCGTCTGCCTTGCCTAAGTGGGGGTTTAAGAATGAATGATGACCCGTAAGAGATTATATGTGACTGCAGGTGCTAAAGGGAAGTGAACTAGTAGTGCCTAATATTAAGCTTTCTTTCATGATTTTCCATGGATGAAAAGAGATGAAGAAACTTACCTTTAACTTAAAAGATGATCAAAGTTCAAATGTGGGGACTTCACAGTCAAAGCCATGTGTAGCCTGGTAAAATAAGCGAGGCATTATATTCCTGTACGGATCATTTTCTCTCTTCTTCTTCAAGTAATCCATGCATCTCTCAACCTCACACTTCACTTCCAAGTATAATTCATGCGCTTTGTCTCTGTCCCTTAACTCCTGCTTCCTCCCTTTGACCATAATATATAATAAATGATCAGACTGAGACTCAAACGAGGAATAGATTCATCAGGAGAGAGAACAGAATAAAATATAGTAAAGAAATTGCTTCTCTTTTGTTTATAGATCATAAATATGGCACATTTTCCATTGAGAAGAGAGAGAGAGAAAAAACTCAACATAACACTTTATAATGAGAAAAGTTTCAGTAAAGAACTCCTACTAGTTGGTTCGGGGTATGGCCAAACGATCAAACCAATCAGAGTAGACTTGATCC